>NC_081181.1:107350037-107503755 GCF_029867415.1 Vicia villosa | reverse complement strand
AGACATATTCACACACTACGTTTATATGCTTATGCTATAACTATGTAATTGTCTTTAGCTGTCTGATATTCTGATTGCAAATTCATATCATTTATATATGTTTTTGTCATCATCAGAAAGGGGGAGATTGTTAAAACAATATTTGTTCTGATCAATATTCTTAGTTTTGATGATTACAATGTATATGAATTTTGTATGAGATAATGTGGTACTCTAATCCTATGCAATTTCCATTTCAGAAATTATATAAAGAGTATGCACAAAATCAGCGCAAGAAGCACTGACTCAGAAGGTTCAACATGCAATATCAGAACATGGTCTGGCAAGACATCAGAAGATGGTCAAGCAGAATCAGAACATGGTCTATGGAAGCATCAGAAGGACTTGAGACAGAAGCAGAAGCACTGAAGTTCTCATGGTATCACGCTAAGAAGCACTTCAAGGTCAGAAGACAAGAAGATGCTATGCACCAAGCTGTTTGACTCTGATGATATTCAAACGTTGTTTACACAAACATCAGATCAGAAGCAAGTACAAGATGGTAGGCTACGCTGACTGACAAAAGGAACATTAGTAGCTATTAAAGGCAACGTCAGTAGACACAGCGAAAGCAAGGCTCGAGGTAGTTGACAAAAGAGTGAAACATTAAATGCAATGCTGTACGGATTACGCAAAGCATTAAATGCTCCCAACGGTCATCTTCTCAAACACCTATAAATAGAAGTTCTGATGAGAAGCTGAATACAACACTTGCGCAAATATACAGAAACGCTGTCAAATTCAAAAAGCTCTCAAACTTCATCTTCAACCTCACTACATTGCTGTTGTAATATATTAGTGAGATTAAGCTTAAACTTAAGAGAAAATTACAGTTGTGATAATAGCTTTTTAAGAAGCATTGTAACTCTTAAAAGAATTTGTTTACATTAATTTGTAAGAACTAGAGTGATCAGATTGTTGATCAGAATACTCTAGAAAGTCTTAGAGGGTATCTAAGCAGTTTGTTCTTAGAGTGATCAGGTTGTGATCAGTATATTCTAGAAGACTTAGAAGTTGTCTAAGTGGAAAACCATTGTAATCTTGTGTGATTAGTGGATTAAATCCTCAAGTGAGGTAAATCACTCTAAGGGGGTGGACTGGAGTAGTTTAGTTAACAACGAACCAGGATAAAAATCATTGTGCAAATTGTTTTTATCTTACAAGTTTTAAAGCTACACTTATTCAAAACCTCCCCTTTCTAAGTGTTTTTCTATCCTTCAAATCTGATAAGCGGTGAAGAAATTACGCGCGTTTGAATGACGAGAAACGTCGGTTCAACTGGTGCGACTGTGCAGAATTTTGTGCGTACCGCTCAAAGAACTCGATAAAACTCTATCTTCGGATCGAAATCTGAACAAGCATGTGTGAAGAAGAATCGAAGCTAACTAAATTTCCAAGAGAATGCCGTCAGAATGGGCTTCATACGATAAAAATCGAAGAAGTTATGAATTTTCAAACTAGGCGCGACATACTCGAAAACACACTTTTTACCGAAAGATCATTACATTCTTCAAAATGCTGGGAATTTTCAGTGCATAATTGGTCTTCGGCCCGAACATATGAAATCTCGGTAATGATGACACGGAACTCCAGTTAAATTTTCGAGCGAATCCGACAAGCGGATTGTGAGATATGAATTTTCTGAGGCCCGAAACCCTACATTCAGCACCATTTTTCACTGTGAAATCTCGAGTAATTTGCAAATTTGATGACCTTCCTCAAAGAACTGGCCTCCGAGCCGAACACGAAAGTTGTAGATATCATCGTATTTCCAAATAAGACTTATGAATTTTCTCGTATTTCCACTGTATAAACCACATTTCACATCATATCTTCTTAAACCCATGAAAACTCTTTATTATTTTTCTTTAATTTTGAATGACGAAATAAACGTCATTATTAACTTATAGCTCAAATAAATAGGTCAAATTTTGGGGTGCAACAGTGGCTGGAAGGAATGATTATGCCATTGCTGATGCCTTGAGGATGTTGGTTGGATCTCTTGGTCAGATTCCTCAAGTGAATGTTGGTGATCAGTGCATTTTGATGCACATTCTTTCATGTTTGTACTTAAACATTTCTATGTTTTGCTTTGTTTATTTTGATATCTTATTATGTTTTTCTAATTTAGTTTATTTTTGGTTTAATTTGATTTTTGTATTTTATTTTTAGCATTTGCAGCTTTCACAGAAACATTCATGACTAGAGCTTCGGGAATCGGATTGACACGTTCTAATAATCGCCGGAAAGCTATGAGAAAGAGCTACGACTTTCATGTTGGAGTCAAAGGAAAATTCCGATTTCATATTTTCCAGAATTTTGTTGAAGTTTTAGCCTCTAGAATAATTTGTTTTTGGGTCATTTGTTGGGCCTGGGTTATGTTTTCAACCCGATTTAAGTTAGTAGTGAAGAAAACCTTATTTTGTTTTGTAAGGGCTGGCAGCCACTACTATACTTTTTACTTTCTTTCCACGAATTTTACTTTTGCTTTCATGATTAGAATGAAGAACTAATTCCCGAAGGCAAATTATTTTCTATGAAATCATTTGCTTAATTTGATTACAATTGTTTGCTTAATTCGATTGTTGCTCATAGGATAGAATAGATTAAATTCGATTGTATGCATATTCCTAAATTTAATTGCGTGTTATCATTTGCTTAATTCGTAAATTCGTCATATTCTTAACCGTTTGCTTAATTCGGTAAACAGGAACATAACTCTTATGATTTTGATAAGCGCTTGTCTGATTGATCTCATAATCGAATATGATCGAAGCCATTTAGGGATTAGTCGGAACCTGAATCAGTAGGATTAGCCGTTATAAGTTATTTTATTCACTTATTTCCTCTATTGTTCATAAATCGTTCTAAAACCATCAATTAGATTTCTATTAGTTAATATCAAAACAAGAATCCTTGCGATACGATACTCGAGTTGTCGTTACTGTTAACTACATTTTTCAAAAATACTCGTTTTTGATCCGTGCGCGACAGCGGAGCACTGGTAATCCGAATGGGGATAATGATGAGTTTCGTGCTTTGGGGAAATTCTAGAGGAACAATCTGCCTATCTTTGAGGGAGAGCACGAACCTAATAAGGCACAATCTTGGTTGAAGGCAATTGAGAAGATCTTTCGAGTTATGAATTGTATTGATGCGAAGAAGGTGCAGTTTGGTACACACATGCTCGAGAAGGAAGCCGAAGATTGGTGGGGTAACACTGCTCAGAGATTTGATGAAGAAAGTATTCAGATTACTTGGGATCTTTTCCGTGATGCATTTTGGAGAACTATTTTCCAGAGGATGTCCATGGAAAGAAAAAGGGGGAATTTATTGAGTTGACGAAAGGTAATGGTACCATAGCGGAGTATGCTGCGAGATTCCAAGAGTTGATTAAGTATCATCCCCATTACAATACTATGAATGCTGAGAGGTCTAAGTGTTTTAAAATTTGTGAACGGGTTGCGACCTGATATCAAGAAGGCCATTGGTTACGAACAGATTACTCGTTTTGCGGAGTTGGTTAACAAGATTTGAATTTATGATGAGGATAGTAAGGAGAAGTAGTTCCTACTACAAGTCTTTGAATGATAAGAAAGGCAAAGGGCAATTCCGTGGGAATCCGTATGTTGACAAGAAGAAGCAATCTGGTTATGGCAAGAAGTCGAGTGGGGGAGGAGCTTCTACTCCAGTTAAGTGTTTCAAATGTGGTATGGAAGGACATCGTGTTGTTGATTGTTCCAAGGTTGAAGTGACATGTTTCAAGTGTGGCAAGGCTAGTTACAAGGCAAACAAGTGTGGAGTTGGTTCGAGTGTGACTTGCTACCATTGCGGTGAGCAAGGGCACATTAGTACCAAGTGTGACAAACCAAAGAAGGAGCAAGCGAAAGGGAAGGTGTTTGCATTGTTTGGTGCCAAGACCACTACTAATGATAGGCTAATCCGAGGTACGGGCTTTATTAATGGTACACCTTTGATTGCTATTATAGATACCGGTGCAACATATTCTTTCATTTATTTGGAGTGTGCCATGAGATTCGATCTTGTTTTATCTGATATGCGTAGAAGTATGGTTATTGATACACCTGCTATGGGTTTCGTGTCTACTTCTTTTGTGTGTTTGAATTGTCCGTTGAGTATCTTCGGTAGGGATTTTGGGATTGATTTAGTTTGTCTTCCATTAGAGCAACTTGATGTGATTCTTGGTATGAATTAATTGGAATTCAATCGTGTGTATATTAACTGTTTCGATAAGACATTTATTTTTCCTGAAATTGGTGTTAAGGAGGATGTGTTTTTATCTGCTAAGCAAGTGGATGAATCTGTGAAAGATGGTGCTGAGTTGTTTATGTTGTTGGCAAATTTGGGTGTTCATGAGAAGAGGAAAATTGAAGAATTACCAATAGTTTGTGATTTTGCGGAGGTATTTCTGGAAGATGTAAGTGATTTACCTTCGGAACATGAGTTGAGTTTTCGATCGATTTAGTTCCTAGAACTAGTCCTATGTCGATGGCTCTGTATCGTATGTTTGCTTTTGAGTTGAAAGAGATGAAGAGTCAACTTGAGGATTTTATTGAGAAGAAGTTTATTCGTCCGAGTGTTTCGCCGTGGGGTGCACCTGTTTTGTTGGTTAAAAAGAAGGAAGATTCTATGAGACTTTGTGTTGATTATAGACAACTGAACAAAGTAACAATTAAAGTATCCACTTCTAAGGATTAATGATTTGATGGATCAGCTGGTGGGTGCTCGTGTGTTCAATAAGATTGATTTGAGGTCTGGATATCATCAGATTCGTGTGAAGGCGGAGAATATTCATAAAACTGCTTTTAGAACGAGCTATAGACAATATGAGTATTCAATGATGCCGTTCAGTGTGACTAATGCACCAGGTGTATTCATGGAGTATATGAATAGGATCTTTCATGATTATCTTGATAAATTTGTGGTTGTGTTTATCGATGATATTTTGATTTATTCCAACAGTGAAGACGATCATGTTGGGCATTTGAGAATTGTGTTATCGGTGTTGAAAGAGAAGAAGTTGTTTGCTAAGCTTTCTAAGTGTGAGTTCTGGTTGAAGGGAGTAAGTTTCCATAGTCATGTCATTCTAAGTGGAGGTATTTCTGTTGATCCGTCAAAGATTAAGGCTGGATCTCAATGGGAAGCTCCAAAATTTGTTTCTGAGATTAGAAGTTTTCTTGGTTTGGCTGGTTATTATAGAAAGTTGATTGAGGGATTTTCTAAGTTGTCATTACCATTGACGCAGTTGACCAGGAAGGGTCAAGCTTTTATTTGGACTTCACAATGTGAAGCTAATTTTCAGGAGCTTAAGAGAAGATTCACAACTACTCCTATTTTGATTCTGTCGGATCCGTTGGAACCGTTTGTTGTGTATTGTGATGCTTCTTTGATGGGTTTGGGAGATGTGTTGATGCAAAAAGGACAAGTGGTAGCTTATGCTTCAAGGAAACTTAAAGTGCACAAGTGGAATTATCCAACGCATGATTTAGAGTTGGCTGCTGTTGTGTTTGTGTTGAAACTATGGAGGCATTATTTGTTTGGATCGGGATTTATCGTGTATAGTGACCACAAGAGTTTGAAGTATCTGTTTGATTAGAAAGAATTGAATATGAGTGAAAGAAGATGGTTGGAATTCTTGAAGGACTATGATTTTGGTTTGAATTATCATATTAGAAAAGGTAATGTTGTAGCCGATGCATTAAGTAGGAAATTATTGCATATGTCGATGTTAATGGTGCGAGAATTGGAATTGTTGGAACAATTTTGAGATTTGAGTTTGGTTTGTGAAGCGACTTCTTCGTGTGTTAAGCTTGGTATGTTGATGCTTACTTGTGGTATTTGTAGCAACCTGCCTAAAAATTTAATTTAGAGAGTCGCCACCTATTCTGAAGGGCGAATAGGAAACCCTACGCAGATAAGAGATTGAGGGTAAGTTATTACAATCAGGCTGAGGGAAGGTATGAGGCACCCTCAGCCCTTTCCTAAAGGCTAACAGTCAAAGATTAGGGTTGCATGGCAGGAATTAGGGAGAAATGTGGCAAACAAAATTTTAGGACATGATTGAGATTTTAAAGAGGGGGACTCGCCTTGTTGCCAAGTGCCTACGTACCTCCTTAGGGAGGATCAGAGTCTACGTAGTTCGAGAAGGGTTGTATGCCAATTAGAGTTTGAATTTGATTTGATATGGTTTTTTAGAGGCTTTTTAGTTAGCCTATCGCGGTTTGTTTTGTCTTGTAATTTGAATGGATTTTAGAATTATTAGGGTTTGGGCGTACAACCCTGATTTGGCACAATTAACCGCAATGATCAATAGGTTTGATCACCATAGTTAAAAGATTAAGGATTTGCGTTGTTACCAATTCAAATCGATTAATTCGATTATCACTAATAACAACTTATTGTATTTTATTACTTTATGAATTTTATTTTTTATACTGCTACCTCTCATAATCGATTAGCACGACTACAAATAATAACAAGTTAAATTAAATAATGAGGCGAGATTAATCATCACAATCAATAAGATGATTGCAACCATTTAATCGAATTTAGTTTGATTTTTATTTTAATTAAATAGTATTTTAATTAAAATCATTGTTAACCATAGCGATCAATCGATTTAATCGGCACGAATAACAAATTGAGAATTTTTAATATAATCATTACATATTTATTTTATATAAAAAAATAATTATCATATAATTAATATATATTAAAAATAAGTATTTTAATTAAAATAAAACAAATGATTAAAATTTATTTTAGTTTTATTAAGGTTTTTATTCAGTGTGGTAACCTTGAGGGTTTATGTTATAGGGGATCAGATCTTGGGCATTAGATCTGAGTTGATAGTGGCTGAAGGGTCAAATTTTGAGGGTGCATGGTGGAGTTTAAGATCCAAGACGCACTGGATCGTGAGTAGCACATATTAGAAAAAATATATGGGGAAGCTGGGTGTTGAACCCGCGCCCCCAGGGTCATTCAACGCTCTTACCAACCCAACCAGGATGTTCACGCGTTTAGAAAATGCCTTTATCACAACAAATACAAAAATCAAGAAAATAAATGGAAAAGCTCGCGCGCAGATTCAAACTACCCAGTAGTACAGAGACACGTCATCGTCTTCTCCACTTACCCTGCAAACTTCAGAAAAAAACAGCTACGAAATAGCTACGGTTTTGGGTTCGTAGCAACTGCACTGAAAAATAGCGAATAGCTCACACATGAATATAAATCTTTCGCGACTCTATCATTCCCTTCGTCCCAATCACACGAGTTTGATGATACCCTCAATTAAATCTAATTTAGCCCCTAAGCAAAACCCCCAATTTGCAAACCCTAGACCTCGCGACGGTCATCAATGGCTAAACATGCATCAGGCGCGCAAATTTCAAACAACCAACCCAGAAACGATCATAACAACCATATAAAGCATAATACACAAACAATTCAGCCTATAAATGCCACAATGATGCAAATCGATCGAAAGTTCAGAACAACTTACTTTGACAAATTGGAGATTGTTCTGGGGTTGTTGGTGTCGTGTAAGTATCCCAACAGCTTCAGAATGATCCAAGGAAACTATAGCAATGCTTGAATCCCTTTGAAAACCGCCCAATCTTTGAAACCGAATTTCACTTTTCTTGAAGATTTTTGTGTTCTTGCAAGTCTGCCTCTCTCTCAATTTTTCGTCCCCAACCCTTATGCCTCAGCCTCTATACTTATAGTGAATCAGATTAGGTTTAGAAAAGAGTCTCAAAAGCCTTTAAATCCAATCTTTCTTCTTTGAGAATTTTGATTTGTTTCTTGAATAAAAAGCTACTATTTTGGCCAAGATTTGATTTTATCCTTCCCTAATCCAATTACCACGAAATTAGTAATATATTTTGTCATTAACATTGATTGGAAATCAACAAAATATATTTCTAACAAAATATTTAATTTTCTTACTTATTTAAATCATAAAAATCAATTTTTAATGAAATAAATATATTAAAAATTAAATAATATGTTTAAATTTCGTGGCATCCTATTGTGGGCATGTTAATAACTTGTGGACCAAGTTTGCATAAAAATACTATGGGCCCTTTTGCAAAGTTTCTCCATTTGAACCCTCCTTTTTCATATTTGGTCCCTAAAAATTTCCTAACTTTGATCAAGCATATTTCCTTCAATATTTGAGCTATGAAGGAGTTCTAATACTTTTTATAAACCTCAAGAGGTCCTCTATAAGCCACTTTGGAACATATTTTTCATTTGAAGCTCTTATCTTGACCATATTCTCTTTGGGAAAAAACTGCTTTCTGAAGGATGCCTGAAAAATGACCTGTAATCTTTTGCTTTGTATCTCTTAAATGAAGCATTTCTAGCCCTGGCTTGTGAGACACAAAGTTGTAGAGAATCCAATTTCCTTCAAAATAGGCTTTGAGTGGGGAATTTTTGATGTTCCATGTGAAAGTTATGCCCAGTCAAAGTTGGGTTGACTTTCTCCTAAGAAACCCTAATTTGAACCTTTTCATGTTTTGTTCATCTCTGAGTTTCTATTAATGGAATCATGATCAATTCTTGATCAAATGATGGTTATGCACCCCATACTTGATGTTTGCCCAATGATTATGGTTTGAATCATGCCTTGATTGTGATTGACCTTTCAGTTTGAATTTGCTGACTGTGAATCATCTGGATTATTTGGATGAGCCATGTCTTGAGATTTGAGTCTTGTTTTTTGTTATGAGATAAGTATGGAAGGTAAATTTTGGGGTATGACAGCTGCCCCTATTTAATTACCTTGGATTGGGTGACAAGAGGGTGTGTAGACCTCGCGTCGTTCCGATCGAAGAGTTATTAAATACTGGAAGACCCCTAAATTTGCCTTGAACTTGACTATGGAAGAAGAGAAATGTCCTGCTAAAGCCTGAGTCTTACATAGCGAGGACCTTTGTTGGTTGTATAATTGGCTTGCTATGGTCAGCAAGCCTCCGCAGTTTGTGAACCCCAACTTACTATAGTTCTAGTAAGTTTCCGCAGTTTGTGAACCCCTCACTTACTATAGTTCTAGTAAGTCTTCGTAGCTTGTGGACCCCAATAGGATTGCTTGCTATAATTCTAGCAAGTTCACCTGCACCGACAGGGTTTTCTGCGAATCTCATCGCAAAATTTACCTGTACCACCAATAGGGTTATTCACGAGTGTCGTCGCGAAATTTACCTATATTATCAGGGTTTTCTGCGAATCTCATCGCAGAATTTACCTGTACCACCAATAGGGTTATTCACGAATGTTATCGCGCAATTTACCTATATTATCAGGGTTTTCTGCGAATCTCATCGCAGAATTTACCTGTACCACCAATAGGGTTATTCACGAATGTTATCGCGAAATTTTACCTATATTATCAGGGTTATCTACGAATGCTATCGCAGAATTTACCTGTACCACCAATAGGGTTATTCACGAGTGTCGTCGCGAAATTTACCTATATTATCAGGGTTATCTACGAATGCTATCGCAGAATTTACCTGTACCACCAATAGGGTTATTCACGAGTGTCGTCGCGAAATTTACCTATATTATCAGGGTTATCTACGAATGCTATCGCAGAATTTACCTGTACCACCAATAGGGTTATTCACGAATGTTATCGCGAAATTTACCTATATTATCAGGGTTATCTACGAATGCTATCGCAGAATTTACCTGTACCACCAATAGGGTTATTCACGAATGTTATCGCGAAATTTTACCTATATTATCAGGGTTATCTACGAATGCTATCGCAGAATTTACCTGTACCACCAATAGGGTTATTCACGAGTGTCGTCGCGAAATTTACCTATATAGAATTTTGTTTTGTAAATGCGCATGCATCATGCTTATGCGTTATGCACATGCCCCTGTCGATTGTATAATGCGTATGTGTGAATGCTTACACATGTATATGTTGTATGTATACTGACGAATGTGTGCAATGATGTATGTATGATAAACCCCGACACCGCATCTCCTTATCACTCATCTCCTTATCACCCATTGCCTTTTGTTCAACCTTTTTTGAATGGTTTGTGAACTCCGGCTTAGTTCGTAATCGAATGACTTGCCGACCCCCTTTAGGTGAAAGGATCAACCCGGGGTAACACTAGTGCCAGGCGTATGTAGCCTTCCGGAGATTTTGTCTTTTTGCTTTCGTGTTGCAAGTTTCTCATGTTAAATCCATGTTAAAGTTTATAAAACTAAATTATCTTTTGCGAATGGTACTGAAATTAGAAATGAAGCATAGTATGCGAAAAAGGAAATTTTATTGATATTGCCTTGAATTGGCGAGTGTACAGAGATGCGAAGAAAGAAAATGACAAATAGAAATGATATTAATACTGCCGCTGCTTTCTTTTTGTTATCGAGGGCCCCAATAATCCTTCGACTTCAGAAGTAGATGATTGCACGATACCCTATCCTTCGTAGTTTGCCTTCGGCTTATGTCCGGTAATCCTGCTTTTGCTAGGCATAGTACTTCTTGACCGCGTCTGAGTTGATTGGGTGCGGTAACTCATCCCCATCCATTGTAGTGAGGACTAATGCCCCTCCTGAGAACACCGTTTTTACGATGTATGGACCTTCGTAGTTAGGTGTCCATTTTCCACGGGCGTCGAGTCGAGGTAACAGTATCTTCTTGAGGACAATGTCACCTTCTTTGTAGGTTCGGGGTCGGACCTTCTTATCGAACGCTTTTTTCATCCTCTTCTGATAGAGTTGTCCATGACACAAAGCTGTCAGTCGCTTTTCTTCAATGAGATTAAGCTGATCAAAACGAGTTTTTACCCATTCCGATTCTTCTAACTTTGTGTCGGCTATGACTCTTAGTGACGGGATCTCTACTTCGATTGGGAGGACAGCTTCCATACCGTAGACTAGGGAGAAGGGGGTTGCCCCTGTAGATGTACGCACCGAGGTTCTGTAGCCGTGTAGGGCGAAGGGGAGCATTTCGTGCCAATCCTTGTATGTTTTCACCATCTTTTGTATTATCTTTTTGATATTTTTGTTTGCAGCTTCGACAGCGCCGTTCATTTTGGGCCTGTATGGTGAAGAATTGTGGTGTTCAATCTTGAACTCCTCGCATAGCTCCCTCATCATGTTATTGTTCAGATTCGACCCATTATCGGTGATAATCCTGCTTGGAACCCCATACCGACATATGATATTATGCTTGATGAACCGAGTGACTACTTGTCTCGTTACGTTGGTGTAAGAGGCAGCTTCGACCCATTTGGTGAAGTAGTCTATGGCAACCAATATAAATCGGTGTCCATTCGAAGCTTTAGGTTCTATCATCCCTATCATGTCGATTCCCCACATTGCAAATGGCCATGGTGAACTCAGAACGTTCAACGGGTTTGGTGGTACGTGCACCTTGTCAGCGTAGATCTGGCACTTGTGACAGGTCCTTGCATATTGGAAACAGTCGGCCTCCATTGTTAACCAGTAATACCCTGCTCGCAGTATTTTTCTAGCCATTGAATGTCCATTTGCATGAGTTCCGAAGGTTCCCTCATGTACCTCCCTGATAATCTCCTTGGCCTCGTTTTTATCTACACACCTCAACAACACTGAATCATAGTTCCTTTTGTACAGGATGCTTCCACTTAAGAAGAACTTGGATGCAAGTCTCCTCAATGTCTTTTTATCAATTGTCGAGGCATTCTCCGGGTATTCTTGTTTTTCCAAGTACTTTTTAATGTCGTGGTACCATGGTTTGTTGTCAGACTGCTCCTCAATCGTGAGACAATAGGCAGGTTCGTCAAAGTGTCTAACAGTTATCCGTGGTTCATGGTTTGGCCAGGTCACCTTGAACATAGAGGAGAGCGTTGCTAGCGCGTCGGCTATTTGATTTTCTTCCCTCGGGATATGAGTAAAAGTGATAGTATCAAATTCAGCCGTCAACTCCAGTATAAGGTCTCGGTATGGGATTAGTTTTGCATCTCGAGTGTCCCATTCTTTGTTGACTTGATGAATTACCAATGCTGAATCTCCGTATACATCAAGTAATTTAATCCTCAGATCGATCGCAGCTTCTAACCCCAATATACACGCTTCGTATTCTGCAATGTTGTTGGTGCAGTCGAAACATAGTCTTGCAGTGAAGGGTATGTGCCGGTCATCGGGAGATGTCAATACTGCCCCTATGCCATGTCCTAGTGCATTTGAGGCACCGTCGAACATGAGTTTCCATACCAAACCCGGTTCGGGTCCCTCGTCGGGTCCTGGTATTTCATAATCTCTTACTAGCATAATATCCTCATCGGGGAAGTCGAACTTCATAGACTGGTATTCGTCGAGGGGTTGGTGAGCAAGGTGCTCCGCCAGTACACTCCCTTTTATTGCTTTTTGAGTTACATATTGTATGTCGTATTCAGACAACAACATTTGCCACCTTGCAATTCTACCCGTGAGTGCCTGCTTTTCGAACACGTATTTTAAAGGATCCATCCTCGATATTAGCCATGTGGAATGGTTTAGCATATATTGCCTTAGACGTTTGGAGGCCCATGCTAGGGCACAACATGTCTTTTCCAATGGTGAATACCGAGATTCGCAATCCGTGAATTTCTTACTGAGGTAGTAGATAGCGTGTTCTTTCCTGCCTGTTTCATCTTGTTGCCCCAGTACACACCCCATAGACCTTTCGAGTACTGTGAGGTACATGATTAGTGGCCTTCCAGGTACAGGAGGTGAGAGTATAGGTGGTTCTTGCAAGTAGTTCTTTATGGTTTCGAAGGCTACTTGACAGTCCTCGTTCCACTTGATAGGTTGATCCTTCCTGAGTAGTTTGAATATAGGCTCGCATGTAGCTGTCAGGTGTGAAATGAACCTTGAGATGTAATTCAATCGGCCCAGGAAACCTCGTACCTCTTTTTCTGTCTTCGGGACGGGCATTGCTTGTATGGCTTTTACTTTGTCAGGATCAACCTCTATACCTCGCTGGCTTACAATGAATCCCAACAGCTTCCCCGATCTTACACCAAACGTACACTTGTTCGGGTTTAACCTTAGCTTGTACTTCTTTAAGCGTTCGAACAACTTATGTAGATTTGTGATGTGCTCTTCCTCTGTGCCAGATTTGGCAATCATATCATCTACGTATACTTCGACCTCTTTGTGAATCATATCATGAAATAATGTGACCATGGCTCTTTGATATGTTGCCCCTGCATTTCTCAACCCGAATGGCATTACTTTGTAGCAAAAAGTGCCCCAAGAGGTCATGAAGGTAGTCTTTTCCATATCCTCGGGAGCCATCTTAATCTGATTATACCCGGAGA
The DNA here is from genome assembly GCF_029867415.1 of Vicia villosa. Lineage (NCBI taxonomy): Eukaryota > Viridiplantae > Streptophyta > Magnoliopsida > Fabales > Fabaceae > Vicia > Vicia villosa. Next base: position 107,490,382 of record NC_081181.1, on the reverse strand, counting down.
AACCATCCATGAAAGAGAACACTGAAGCTTGTGCCGTATTATCCACCAAGATATCTATATGTGGTAGTGGGAAATCATCTTTTGGACTTGCTTTATTTAGATCCCTGTAGTCCACACACATGCGCACTTTCCCGTCTTTCTTAGGAACCGGCACTATGTTTGCAATCCATGGTGGGTAGTCTACCACAGCAAGAAACCCGGCATCGAACTGTTTGAGCACCTCTTCCCTAATCTTACTATCCATATCTGGTCGAACCCTTCTGCGTTTTTGCCTGACCGGCGCACATCCTTCTTTGAGAGGTAACCTGTGTACCACGATGTCTGTATCCAACCCCGGCATGTCACGGTATGACCAAGCAAAAATCTCCGCATACTCGTGGAGGAGCTTGGTTAGCATTGCTTTTACGTCCTTACCTAGTGTTGCCCCAATCTTAATGTTCTTGGGTTCTTCATCCGTTCCCAAGTTTATGATTTCAATGGCCTCTTGTGGAGGGAGCATGCTCTTGGATTCCTTATCCACTAACCTTGACAACTCTTCCGGAAGTTCATCGTCTTCCTCATCCCCTTCTTCAGCCTGATTAGCGAGAGCCTCGAGTTTGTATAGAGTCTCAGCAGCATTATTATCGGTGGTGTCAGAAGGTGATCTGCACATGTTTTATGTTTTTTGTTTTCTTTTAGTATGCAGATGTGAACGTGCTTTGTTTGTGCAAGAAATTTATTTGTCATTTTCAGAAATGGAAAAGGAATAAATGCGAGAAAAGACAATGTTTTCAATACCAAAATGCAAAGACAATTTTATTAATAAACTTCGAACTTGAAAGTAAATGGGGCCCTTACAAACTAACTCTATGCTTCGGGCGAGGCATGAGCTTTATTGTTTTTTATTTGAAAAAGGGAAATAAAACACACAAAAGCAAATTACTTTGAAATGAAAACTATCTCCGGTATCTCCATGCTTGTCCAATTCTGTAGCTGTTCTCCTGGTCTGATTTCTCGGATGAAGTTGGATGTCCCTTCTCGAGAATCCTTGTTGGACACCATAGCTACATGTTCATACCCACCATTCACAAAAGTTTGCATTATTGGGGGAAATTGTTGTTCCTCCTTTTTGATGCTTTTGAACTTGGTGGGTTGATATCCTAACCCTGAGCGATCTTTCTTCTCTGACACCTCTGGTAGCTTGCCCCATCCTTTAGCATCTGTGTCTTGTAGATCCTTCCACGATGTCACCGCCCTTCTTATCTTCTCCACTGGTAGTGTGATAGCAGTTGCAATTTCTAGAGCTTGAAATGCGGTACCCAATGCTTCGTCTCCAGCCTCAATATATCTGTATGAGTTTAGATTGCTGACAAATATATCCTCTTCTCCATTGATAGTCACTATGGAGTTCCCATTCACAAACTTTAGTTTCTGATGGAGGGTGGAGGTGACTGCCCCAGCTGCATGAATCCAAGGACGTCCTAGTAGGCAGGTATAAGCTGGCTCGATTTCCATCACTTGGAAGTTGATGCAGAAGGTGTGGGGACCAATTATGACAGGGAGGTCTACTTCTCCAAACACCGGACTCTGTGATCCATCGAAAGCCTTAACCACCAGACGACTAGGTCTAACCACAAGTCCCTCTAAGGCTATCTTGTCAAGTGTTGCTTTTGGCATCACGTTTAAGGATGACCCTGTGTCGATCAAAACTCTAGCTAGATGAGCCTTCCCACATTGCATGGAGATATGCAAGGCTTTGTTGTGTGACTTTCCTTGTAGGGGTAGCTCATTGTCACTGAAACCTAGGCATGCCCCAGCAGTTAGATTGGCTACCATTCCGTCAAACTGGTTGACTGTGATGTCCTTAGTTACATGGGCAGCGTTTAGGATCTTCATCAGAGCATCTCGATGTTTCTCAGAGTGTATCAATAGTGATAAGAGCGATATCTTAGATGGTGTCTGTTGCAACTGATCTACCACTCTATAATCACTTTTCTTAATCAGAGCGAGAAACTCCTCAGCATCCTTGTTAGAAGTTTCTTTATCCTTAGGTTCAGACTCGTCACTTGGTCTCGTGACTACTTGTTCTCCAGATTGCGTCAAGTTTTCACTAGACTTTGGTTGTACTTGCGCAGTTTTGAATATGCGCCCACTACGGGTCATGCCCCCAGGTCCAACAATGCTTGACACTGCAGTATTGGTATCGGTCTCATATTCCCATGGTACCGCTTTCATCTTGTCCAAAGGATATGGTCCTCTGATTGGGATGATCTTGGTACGCTCTTGCGTAGGTATCATCACTGGTGGTCTAGAGCATGGGATAATCAATGGTTTCCTTGCCCCTTGTGCAGGTATCATTAAAGGCTCGTTTCTTTCCACCATCGCCACATATTCCTCTTCAGGGTGTTCCTTTAATTGGATCAATCCTTGATCCATGAGCCTTTGCAAAGTGTCTTTGAAAGCTTCATTATGTTCTAGGATAAACCCCTTTATAAGAAGATACCTCTTAAGTGCATCTATGGGGGAGTTCCGTTGTTGAACCAACTCTTGCTCACTGACAACTTCTATTGCATTGACTGCGCCTTCATGGTGTGGCATCGGATTTGTTTTCACATTGGGTTTGTCAAAGGCGATTGCCCCTGACTCAATCAGATCTTGGACTATGTGTCTAAAAGCCCAACATTTCTCCAGGGTATGTCCAGGAGAATTGGCGTGAAATTCACACCTTTCATTTGGCTTGTAGTTGGGTGTAACCTTGCCTGGAGGAAGAGGTGGCAGTGGCCTAACTTCTACCAAGGATTCATTTATTAAATATTTCAGAATTTCTTTCTTGGAAGTAGGTAGCGGATCGAATCTCCTTTGTCCTCCCTGAAATCGGTTTTGTTGTGGTGGATATGACATGGGAGGTCTGCTCTCCTGATGCCCTACAGCATTAGTCTCTCCTTCCTTCTTCTTTGTGAAGTTAGGGGTAGGCCTCTTCGCCTGATAGGAGTTAGATGATGCTCCTTGTATTTTCCCGCTCTTAATTCCGTCTTCTATTCTTTCACCAATAACCACTAAATCTGAAAACCCTGAGGACACACTCCCTACCATTTTATCGTAGTATGGCCCTTGTAATGTAGCCATAAACATTTTTACGAGTTCTTTTTCCAACAGGGGAGGTTGGACTCGAGAGGCCATTTCCCTCCATCTCTGTGCATATTCCTTGAACGATTCCTCTTTCTTTTGTGACAAATTTTGGAGTTGCATCCGATCGGGTGCCATGTCCAAATTGTATTTATATTGCTTTAGGAACGTATTAGCAAGGTCGGTCCAGCTTCGGATGTGAGACTTCTCTAATTGCATATACCAGTCAACTGATGCTCCACTCAAGCTATCTTGGAAAAAATGCATCATCAACTTTTGATCATGAGCATAAGCAGCCATTTTTCGTACATACATGCGCAAGTGACTCTTCGGACAAGAGAGTCCCTTGTACTTTTCAAAGTCGGGTATCTTGAATTTATGAGGAATAGTCAAATCCGGCACCAAGCTCATTTCATAGGTATCCACATCGAAGACATCATATCCTTCCATTGCTTTCATCCTTTCTTCCAGCGCCTTGATTTGTTCACTCTCCTTGGAATTCTCCCCAGAATCAGCAGAGGTCAGCTTTGGTTGAGGGACTTGATCTGTGTCATTAGTGTCCCCATACTGTAGATCCAAGTAGTCCTCATCCCTAAGCGGATTGTTGATTGGAATGCGAACTGTGCGAGACGTCCCTTCTTTCTGAGTAGTAGGGATAAATCCTTCTTGAGAGTCCTCTCCCTCTTCATGGGTCGTAGTAACCCTTTTTGAGGAGTGAGCTTTTGCCTTGTGAGGGTCATGACCCTTAACATATCCTAACAATGGGTTGCCATCTTTAGGTATCTCTTCATACTGATCATGAACTTCCTTAGCTTTGTCTTGCTTATCTTTGAGGTCTTTCATGAAGCTCAGCACTTGGGCCATTCCTCCCTGGAGGTCTTCAACAGTACCTTTCAGCTGGGTCATTTCCTCACGAAGGGCGGCTTGATTCTGCTCTAGCTGTTCCATTGCTTTCTTCTTCTGAGCTCTGGTCTTGATTTGTGGTTGAGTTGCAATGGTGTGACTGGAGATGAAGATAGTTTTTTTTTGCTTTAATGTTTTGAAAAATAAATATGATATGCATGCTATGAATGATATGGTTATGCAATGCTTATGTCTTATCCACACTATTATAATACACATATATATTTATATATTATTTTTATTCTTTCTTTTTTTTTTATATATATACATGTACATCTTTCCTTTTTTTTTTTTTTTTTTTTTTTTGCACATATGTATTATGTATATATATTTTTTTTACATATGTATTTATTGTTTTTTTTTTATATATATATTTTTTGTACATGTATATACACATATGTTTTTTTTAGAGAGGTAAACAAGGTTGGTAAATGTTTATAGAAACGATGAGTAACGAAAAAGAAACACACTTTATTGAAAAGAAAATACTAATCCATTGTTGGTTCACAAAGAGGAAGGGAAACTGAAATTAAAAATACTCAAAATAAATTGAATTAAAAGTACTTGAAATAAAAGCAACAAGGAAACAACATAAAGCTAAGAACGCCTTTGGATGTCTTCTTTGAACTTGTCCACCATGCTCCTACAAAGCTCCATAAACTCTTTGACGACTTTAGGAAGGATAATGGGAGAGGATTCTGCTCTTTCCAAACTTTTTGGAATATCCAGGATTAGATCATTACACAAGAAGACTAGCTTATCATAATCATCGCGACATTTCTCATAGTCTTCAAGCATCTTAGGAACCATGCTCACATGCTCGTAAGCTGTAGAAACGATTGTGTATTGTCTTTTCCAATAGTCTCTTTCGTTCAAGGCTGCCTCGTGTATCTCTTTTTCTCTCATGAACACTTCCCGAAGTGATACCATAGCTTGAAATGCTCTTTCGTACTCACCAGTACGCTGTAAGAGTTCTTCTTCCGTGGTTAATCTTCTTGCGTGCTCTTGTTGTCCAGCATTGAGGGCTTCTTGAAGATCATATTTGAGATTCCTTATTTCATCCTCTTGATCTTTGGTCCTATCAGTTAATTCAAAGATTACAGCTTCCAGATTTTTCTCAGATTCTGCTTTGTCATGGGAAGCCTTCTCATAACGCCTTCTCCACCTTGCAATTTCCGTATTAGCTTGCTCCAACCTCTCATCATGAGCCTCTAAATTAAAGTTAGCACTTAAATACCCTTCAGTTGCACGCTTCCTTTTACTTCTTTGCCTATCATTTTCTTCTTTCATCGCTTGGAGTTCTTGATTTTTCTCTTTAAGGTCAAAGCGTAGTTGGCTCCTTTCATTAGTAAGTTGATGCAAATCAAGTTCTAATTTCTCTTTCTCCTTTCGGGACGCCTCTAGGGCAGCCCTAATTCCTTCTATCTCTTCGATGGACAAAGGAACAGGATCAGGAGAATCAGGCTTGTAGGCGGGATCCACAACAAAAGGGAGCAATACTTTCTTAACTCTTTCTCGAACCCATGTGGTGTAAGGTTCCTTTGCAATCGCATTCTTTGGCCCAAAATCTCTTCTATGAACACTACTCCAAGCTTGAATTACCTTCTTCCATGTCCTTGGCTCACCTTTCCCATTATCATGCAAAATCAATTCTTTTGTACGTTGCTCGGAAGGTTCTTTATCCATGGAATGACCCAATTGACGTAGTGCTAAATTAGGATTATAATTAATACAACCAAGAGTTCCTATTAATGGCACATTGTTGAATTCTCCACATTTATAAATAATCTTGTCTGAATTCAATTTTCTTGCATACCATAAGACAGAATCTTCCTTAAGAGCCCTTAACTTTTGAGACCAATCATTCCTAGTTAATTCTTTGATAAAGCAACTAGCTTTGTAGAGATGGGAAGTCAACCAAGAATAAAGCAAATGAACGCAACAAACTAGCACTCCTCTCTTTCTTTCATACCTCATATGAATAGCATAGTAAATGTTAGCGAGGATAGTCGGAGTTGGATCTTTGTCAAAAAGCCTAAAAGAAGTGAAAGCATGAATAGCGGTAGGATCAACATAGTCAATATTCTTTGGCAATAAAACAACACCAAAAACCAAGAGAGCTAACACATGTCCACAAATGTCCCATTGTTTCTTTTGAGCAAACATTAATGCTTGATTTTCTAAATAAGACCTTTTGAACCCATGCACTTCTCCCTCAGTTTTATAATGAACTTTTAGTTCTGCAGCGGACATTCCCAAAGCCTTTTCTAGATCTGAAAAGTCAACTTCTTTACCCACACCAGTATAGAATTCCTTTTTTATCCTCGAAAAACCCAACATAGCATCCATTTCTTCTATGGTAGGTGCTAACTGAAAATCCTGGAAAGTAAAACATCTCAAAGGCGGATCATAGAATTGTACCAAGGCGGTGATAGCTTCTTCTTGCACTTTTACCCTTAGCAAATCCAAGATATTACCATAGCGAATCTCAAACCTATCCAAAGCACCTGATGGCAATTTTTCTTTGATGATCTTCAATTTCTTAATGTCCGGAGTAGAAACAGTAAAGTGCACGATTGTCTTCTTCGTACTCATCCTTCCTACACATTCACCAACAAAATATATTTTACCAAATATATATACATATATATGTGTATTATTATTTTTATTTGTGGATAAGACATGATGAAAAATGCAAATGATTAGATGATGCATGCAAACACATAACAACAATAAAAAAAATAATAATACAAACATAAAAAATAATTAAGCAAAAAAAAACATGGTATTTCAAAGAACCCAGGTTCATAGGTTCGACGTAGGGGGCTCTTGGGAGCCAACCTTTATATGGGGGTTCTAAAAGGTCTCATGGGGTCGTTCGTAGCCTCCGAGACTTTTTCGTCTGTTCGGATTTTGGAACAACTCATTTTATCCATGAGGTTCGAATTTTTGGGTAGGTTCCCGGAGAGATCAGCTAAGTATCCAGTCCAGCCCTCCACAAAGTCAAGCTTCGTTTCGGACCTTTCCAAATACCTAACCCACTCCGAGTGGAGTTATCAGTGAGATTCGTAAGGCGATTCATGTCCCCTTTTGGTCTCAAAGTTAACTCCCACATTTAAGGTTTAACCGACATAAAAATAGAGCAAATATATAAAAATAAAAGCAGATATTTTTTAGGCAGATAAAAAAACAACAAAACAAGTAAATAAATAATACATTTATTAAAAGATGAACCTCCCCCAAACCCTAATTGTGGCAAATTGCCATCCCTACAGTGCGCCACAAACCAAATCACAAACCTAACCCTAAACCCTCTCAAGCCTTAAGGAGCATAATAATTCACTAAAAGTGTTATCCCCAGCAGAGTCGCCAGCTGTAGCAACCTGCCTAAAAAATTATAGCTTTTAGAGTCGCCGCCTATTCTGAAGGGCGAATAGGAAACCCTACGCAGATAAGAGATTGAGGGTAAGTTATTATAATCAGGCTAAGGGAAGGTGTTAGGCACCCTCAACCCTTTCCTAAAGGCTAACATTCAAAGATTAGGGTTGCATGGCAGGAATTAGGGAGAAATGTGGCAAACAGAATTTTAGGACATGATTGAGATTTTGAAGAGGGGGACTCGCCTTGTTGCCAAGTGCCTACGTACCTCCTTAGGGAGGATCAGAGTCTACGTAGTTCGAGAAGGGTTGTACGCCAATTAGAGTTTGAATTTGATTTGATATGGTTTTTTAGAGGCTTTTTAGTTAGCCTATCGCAGTTTGTTTTGTCTTTGTAATTTGAATGGATTTTAGAATTATTAGGGTTTGGGGCGTACAACCCTGATTTGGCACAATTAACCGCAATGATCAATAGGTTTGATCACCATAGTTAAAAGATTAAAGGTTTGCATTGTTACCAATTCAAATCGATTGATTCGATCATCCCTAATAACAACTTATTTGTATTTTATTATTTTTATTAATTTTATTTTTTTTATATTGTTACCTCTCGTAATCGATTAGCACGACTGCAAATAATAACAAATTAAATTAAATAATGAGGCGAGATTAATCATCACAATCAATAAGATGATTGCAACCATTTAATCGAATTTGGTTTGATTTTTTTATTTTTATTTAACAATATTTTAATTAAAATTATTGTTAACCATAGCGATCAATCGATTTAATCGGCACGAATAACAAATAAAAAATTTTAATATAATTATCATGTATTTATTTTATCAAAAAAAATAATTATAACATAACTAATATATATTAAAATAAGTATTTTAATTAAAATAAACAAAATAATTAAAGTTTTATTTAAATTATTAAGGTTTTAGTTCTGTGTGGTTAGACTGAGGGCTTATGGTATGGGTATTGATCCCAGGGCGTTGGATCTAAGAGATGGTTGGATTAAGGGTCCAGATCTGAGGGTACATGGTGAAGGTTTGAGCTGCGCGCGCATGGGATCAGGTGGGAAATTATTTCATCAAAAATAACGTGGGAGGGGAGGCTCGAACCTGCGACCTCACCCTCACCAGCGTGTAAGCTAACCACTAGACCAACTCCAGCCACACGTTCATTACGCGCGCCTAAGACAACATATGGTGAATCACTAAACACATCTGGAAACGCGCGCGAATTTTGAAATAAACCAATCAGGGAATGCCAACACATCATCTTCTTCACAGAATTCACAAAAAACCTGCAAACTTAGCTACGAAATCGCTACGGTTTTCTCTGTAGCAACCAAAACCACAAAAATAGCGAATAGCCCATATGAACATATAAACATGGCGCGACCTTATCACTTCACTCGTCTCAACCATACGAATCAGGCTATATCATTAATTGACCTTAATTTAACTCCCATAAAAAAACCCCAAATTAAACCCTAAAAACTCAAATCGGTCATTAATGGTGGAACATGATTAGGGCACGCAAACTCAACAAGAACAATCCAGAAACGATTAATACATTGAGACAAACAAGAATATGCCAATAGATTTCAATGAGGATGCATATATTGTTCAAATCGAGAGGGTTTTTAGAACGGCTTACCTTGATGAATAGGAGAAAGTTCTGGGGGTGTTGAAGTCGTGTGAGTATCCAAACACGTTCAGAATCCCTTGATGAATCTTTTGCAATGCCTGAATCTCCTTGAAAGCCTCTAATTCTCTGAAATCGAATTTGAGTTCTTGGAGATTTTTTTTGTTCTTGCAGCTCTGCTCCCTCTTGATCCACCAACCCCTATTCATGTGCTTTAGGTTCTTTACTTATAGGACACGAATTAGGTCAACAAAATTTGCCCATAATCTCTTTGGATCCAATCTTGCAATTATGAACAAATTTGATTTTATTTTTGTATGACATATTTCTATTTTGGTCCAAATATTGCATCCATCCTTTCCATATTCTTTTGTCACGAAAATAGACTATATTTTGGCATTAATGTTGATTGGAAATTAGCAAAATATAATCCATAACAAAATATTTGATTTTTCCATTTATTTAAATCATTAAAAATCCATTTTAAATGAAATAACCTTGTATAAAATCAAATAAAATATTTATTATTCGTGGCATGTGTTTTGAATAACTTATGGACCAAGTTCAACTTGTACAAACATGGGCCTATTTGTAAAAAATCCAATTTGAACCTCCCTTTTTCACATTTGATCCTCCAAAATCACCTAACTTTGATCAAGCATATCTCACTCAATTTTTAAGCTATGAGGGAGATCTAATACTTTTTAGAAACCTCAAGAGGTCCTCTACAAGCCACTTTGGAACATATTTTTCATTTGAAGCTTTTATCTTGACCATATTCTCTTTGGGAAAAACTGTTTCTGAAGGATGCCTGAAAATGACCTGTAATCTTTTGCTTTGTATCTCTTAAATGAAGCATTTCTAGCCCTGGCTTGTGAGACACAAAGTTGTAGAGAATCCAATTTCCTTCAAAATAGGCTTTGAGTGGGGAATTTTTGATGTTCCATGTGAAAGTTATGCCCAGTCAAAGTTGGGTTGACTTTCTCCTAAGAAACCCTAATTTGAACCTTTTCATGTTTTGTTCATCTCTGAGTTTCTATTAATGGAATCATGATCAATTCTTGATCAAATGATGGTTATGCACCCCATACTTGATGTTTGCCCAATGATTATGGTTTGAATCATGCCTTGATTGTGATTGACCTTTCAGTTTGAATTTGCTGACTGTGAATCATCTGGATTATTTGGATGAGCCATGTCTTGAGATTTGAGTCTTGCTTTTGTTATGAGATAAGTATGGAAGGTAAATTTTGGGGTATGACATTATCCATATGCGCGGATATCCGTATCCGTTAATAAATTAAAAAAACTAGTCTCCTTTATATTCTATACTATTAGTCATTTCATATTTGAGCTTCTTCTATACTCCATACCTAAATTTAACAATTTCACTGTCCAACCAATTAGTACCGCTCTTTTCCTATCCAACCAGTGTCATCTTTTTTACTTCTCTATCGTCCACTCTTCCACCATAACTCACAATATAATATCGTTGTTTTGTTTGTTAAAAATAAAATGTAAGGATATTATGCTTTGGTGAAAATGAAGGAAATTAATGTGAAGAAATTTTGTTGTTAAAATAAGAGAGATTTGTATGAATGTTATATGATAATAACATCTTGTGTCTTAAAAACAAGTTGAAAATATTTTTTCAAAATATAATTTTAGAAAAATAGTGTTATCATGGATATCTGTAAATATCCGCGAATATCTTAAAACCCACGGATTACCCATTTAGCGGATATCTGATCGATATGGGGCGGATATGAATATCATATTTATTCAACGGGGCGGACACGATCATATTATCTGTCCTCATGGATATCCATTTACATCCCTAATTTTACTCATCTTTAATGGGTATCTTCAAAAATACCCATATCAGATAGGGAGAAAACCTATAAAAATGGGTACGGGCATAAGCTCGGGTAATTACTCACTAACATAGGCGGGTATGGATACGGATACGATTACCTTAGTACCTACCTCGCCCCATATTCGCACAATATATATTTATGTTTTTATTTTTATCATTATGTACATATGTTAATTTATCAATTTTATTAAACACATCACTATTAAACTTGCACTCATATCTTTTAATATAAATATTTTTTGATTATTAACTCAACAACAACATCCTTAAAATATTTTTAATGCTGTTGAAAAAATTTAAAATAACATGATAAATTATAATTAATCTATATTTTATTAATTAAATAGGTTTTAAGTTTATAAGATTTTTATATATATGTAATGTAATGTACTCAATTAGGTCATTTTTAATGAATGAAATTACCGGGTATTCAATTAAATTCAATAAGCTGTAATGTTCATCTAATTTTTTTTATATTATTTTTAAAAAAACATTTTATATACATTTAATATGTTTTACTTGTATTGGATTTTGAAAATACTGAGTAAATAAATAAAATTTACAAATATGACAAGTAAAAAGAAATGTAATGAGAATATATTAATTGAAAATACTTATAAGACAATATTTTTTAAGCTTAAATAATGTTTTCGTCCATATAAGTTAGCGTGTTTTTTATTTTAGTTATTGAATTTTTATTTTTTGGTCCAAGTTCCAATATGTCCAATTCGTTTTGGCGTTAATCTCCGCTCTTAGTGAGACATTAAAAAAACGCTTATGTGGCAGATATTGATAATTTGACATATGTTTTTAGCTTTTGTTATATTATTTTCTTTAACACACGTGGATATATTCTTTTCTCCCCAAAATATGTCATCAAAAGTCATGTCTCTCCTTGGTATTTAGTCCTTGTAAATTAGGGTTTGTATTTAGAAAGCATTTCAGTCACAACTCAAGGAAGGTGAAGGCGATTGATACGAGCACTTGTATGGGTGACTCTCAACTTTATTGATATTTGCATAACTCTATGTGTTTTAATTGTGTCTTTGCAGGCAAAACAACCTAAACAAAAGGTGGCAAGAAAGTTGGAGTTGAACAGGAGTAATAAAATAAGAGTACTAAAATGCAAAAAGCTCAAGGGAGAAGGAAATAATCCGGCACAACCATGGAAATTGTAGACATTCAGTTTAAGACTTGTTGTTTTCTATTATGTATTTTGATTACAACCATTATGTATTATGTATTTTGTGTTATGGCTTTAGCCTTGGAGATTTAACCTTTATGTTTTGGATACAACCATGAAATGCGGCTTAAACCATTATATTTATGACACAATGTGTGTTTTGGATACATTGTCAAGTTTCTTTTATGCACAATTGAAGTCACCTTATACCAATTTAGCTTTTATGCACATTTTCAAATTTGGTCTATGCACAATTCAAAACAGGATGAGCAACATAATGTCATACATCATACATATACTACCAAAAATCAAAACATCTTTTTCATTTATCATATGGTACAGGGACCATTTACAAAATACATTAATGTTACAAGACTAAACATAAAAAACAACAAACGGACACAAACAAATGGGTTTCAACACCATTGGTGATAAGCAAAGAAGAACCCCCATGATCCAACCAACAAAAGCTTCAACAGAGTCGCTTTTCTCTTCTCCTTCTCCAACTTAATCTTCATCTTTTCATTTTTGTCATTATCAGTGTCCTTAACAATGGACCCTAAATTCTTCTACATATTCGAGCAGTTGCGCCCAGTTGAACTTCTAACATCATTAGTTGGATTTCGTTCAAGCTCATCGTCCCAAAGGAATAACTTGCAACCAGACATTAACCCCACATTTTGACACTTCCAAAATCTCCTTTTAGGGTTTTCAATGGAGTTTGACATTAACATTTTCATGCTTTTATTACAACCACAAACCGGTGCCTGAACGTGATGAGAGCTAGCAGACGAATAAGAAGCCATGGATGAATGGAAGAAGACGGTGCAGTGAAGAAGAAGGCGGTGCTTGAACGTGATGAAAGGGAAGGAGAAGAACATCAAATGTAATTTTTTTTTAATTTAGTCCCTATTTAATAAACTGTAAAGAGAACAATTCCACATGTGTTAATGAAAATAAATAAAAATGATACAACATTATCCATGTCATCACCATCTGCCAACTCACCTTTTTTTAACGTTCCATTGACAACAAGGATTGTATCCAACAAGAATTGGACATATGGGGACTTAGACCAAAAGATTCAGGGACTAAAACAAAAAACACGCTAACTTACAGGGACGAAAATACTATTTAAACCTTTTTTTTAAATGAAGAATCATTTTAGTCATTGATTAGAATTATAAAACTTTGAGACATCTTAACTGGCATTGATATCATCCAGCAGAAATTTAAGTTTAGGATTTGTGTTTAAATGGATTGTCGAAAAGCTTTTAAAGCTATTAGAAGAGACACCAAGATGGTAGATATTAGTGAAACACATGGTTAAGATGATCCATCTGAAGTTAGCAAGTTTCCAAAACTTCAAAGTCAAACATATCTTGCGTGAAGTGAATGAGTGCGCAAACAGTTTAACTAAACTAACTTTTGGAAGTAATGTTGGTTATAAGTTGTATGATATGTGTCATGTAGAAATCAAGAAATCAACCGAAGGTATAAAGATGACTTTGAAATTATTTCCAAGGAGAGGATGGTTCTCGTGTAGTTGTGGCCTTTAGGCCTCCTCTTTCCCGAAATAAATTACAAAACTTAAAGTCTTTTAAAAAATAAAAATAAAAGTATAAGATTTATTTTATTTTTTAATTTAAAAAATAAAAATTTAATTTAATTTTTGAGAAAAAATATATCATGACAACTCAGTTCCTGTTTGAATTATTGTCACAAATGACAATTACGTATTTTACAACCGTAAAGATATGCAAAAGTATAAACCTTTATTTATACCGTCATTAAAAAAATGTTAATTAACTTTTTCTATTTAAATGTAACATGCATTTTACTTATTATCATTATTAAAAAATATTAATTTTTTAATATTAATTATTTATTTTATATACTAATTTTTTAATATTAATTATTTATTTTATATACTAATTTTTTAATATTAATTATTATTTAGCCTTTTTTATTTTAAATTAAATTTTATCATTTAAGTTTTAAAAACAACTTCATCTCTTTCACATAGATATTTTTCAAAGCTGATGCACTAGTCCATAGACGAAATCATCTATATTAATGTATCCCAATTTTAATATAGAAAAACAAAAGTGTGACATATAAGTATCTATAGTATATTCTTGTGTACTTGTTAAAAGTACAAAATGCATGGCAATCTCTATTGATGTATTTATAATTACACAGGACCCAAATCCAAGACTTCCTAGAAAGTAGCAGCCAATGAGGGAGTGAACAGTTTATCTCCTGATATTCAGAGGAGTGTGACCCATTTTCCTTATGACCTCTTCCATATTGTTATAGAATGAAGACATGCCACTTCTCAATTAACACGTCGGGCGACTTATCCTTGGGGAGAGCAAGATATTCAATAGAAGGGTGACACATATAATAAGTAGGTGAGCCTTCTATGACGTTTCCTAAAATATACAGATACACAGTCTCTCAAGCACGAGTACTTGAGAAAAGGCAAAGTGATTAAGTTTATTCTTTATATCTTAAAATTCTAAGGGAATCGTAAGTGATACATTCTTAAGTTGAACTTTTTATACAAAATGCTAGTGAAGACTCTAGTTGAGTCCCTCAGGCGAGAGGTGGACTTCCCATACGTAGGGAAGTCTTGACACATTTATAGGTGTCCAGACTGTGAGTCATACGTCAGTTGGAAAATCCCAAAACCTTAGTTGGAGGGAGAATCGTGCGAGAAATTTAATGCTATCAATGATGACTTAACATTGGGATGCCCAACATAACCTATAGTTCACATGTTTTGTCTTCATCCCTCTAAATCATCCATCCATATTTAACTCGATAAACATGTTGGTAACATTCCAATGAATTTTAGATGCATAATCACCCACATAAGAAAATTCAACCAATGTCATCGACTAGCTATCTAAATCTAGAAAGTTAATCTTCAACCCATGATAAGTGCCAAAATATCGTTATTTTAAGTATATATTTGAGACACTTATCGATTCTATTTTTTCCGTTTTTATAATAAATGTTAGAACAAGATTTGTTCTGATCAATTATCTTAGTTTTGATGATAACAATAATATGAATTTTGCTTAAGATAATATGGTACTCTAATCCAATGCAATTTCCTTTTCAGGAAATATATAAAGAGTATGCATAATTCAGCGCTCAGAAGCTTTGTCTCAAAGGGTTCAGCATGCAACATCAGAACATGGTCTGGCAAGACATCAGAAGATGGTCGAAGTAGAATCAGAACATGGGTCTATGGAAGCATCAGAAGAACATGAGATCAGAAGCACTGAAGTTCTGATGGTATCACGCTCAGAAGCACTTCAAGGTCAGAAGATCAGAAGATGCTTTGCACCAAGCTGTTTGACTCTGATGATATTCAAACGTTGTATTCACAAACATCAGATCAGAAGGAAGTACAAGTGGCAGGCTACGCTGACTGACAAAAGGAACGTTAGAAGCTATTAAAGGCAACGTCAGTAGACACAGCGTGAACAAGGCTCGAGGTAGTTGACAAAAGCGTATAACATTAAATGCGATGCTGTACGGAACACGCAAAGCATTAAATGCACTCAACGGTCATCTTTTCCAACGCCTATAAATATGAAGTTCTGATGAGAAGCAAGGTTAACGAACTAACACAATTTCTGTGAATATTAACTTGCTGAAACACTGTTCTATTCAAAGCTCAGAATCTTCATCTTCATCAAAGCTCACTACATTGCTGTTGTAATATATTAGTGAGATTAAGCTTAAACGTTAAGAGAAATATCACAGTTTGTGATTATAGCTTTTAAGAAGCAATTGTAATACTCTTAGAATTGATTACATTAAGTTGTAAGGAACTAGAGTGATCGTGTGGATCAGAATACTCTAGGAAGTCTTAGAGGTTATCTAAGCAGGTTGTAACTAGAGTGATCGTGTGGATCAGAATACTCTAGAAAGTCTTAGAGGGTATCTAAGCAGTTGTTCCTGGAGTGATCAGTGTGTGATCAGAAGACTCTGGAAGACTTAGTTGCTGACTAAGTGGAGAACCATTGTAATCCGTGCGATTAGTGGATTAAATCCTCAGTTGAGGTAAATCATCTCTGCGGGGGTGGACTGGAGTAGTTTAGTTAACAACGAACCAGGATAAAAATAACTGTGCAATTTATTTTTATCGGTCAAGTTTTTAAAGCTACACTTATTCAAACCCCCCCTTTCTAAGTGTTTTTCTATCCTTCAATTGGCATCAGAGCGCCGGTTCTAAGGTGCAAGCACTTAACCGTGTTTAGAAAAGATTCAGGAAGAGAAAAACGCTTCAGTAAAAGATGGCTGATGAAACTGCAAAGTCTACATCTACATCTGGCTCTGCTGAGCAACACAACGGTAACAATGGTTATACTAGACCGCCGGTATTTGATGGTGAAAACTTTGAATACTGGAAAGATAAACTGGAAAGTTACTTTCTTGGTCTAGATGGTGATCTATGGGATCTTCTGATGGATGGTTACAAACATCCGGTAAATGCTAGTGGCGTAAAGCTGACAAGGCAAGAAATGAGTGATGATCAGAAGAAGCTTTTCAGGAATCATCATAAATGCAGAACTGTTTTGCTGAATGCTATCTCTCATGCTGAGTATGAGAAGATATCTAACAGGGAAACGGCCTATGACATATATGAGTCCTTGAAAATGACTCATGAAGGAAATGCTCAAGTCAAGGAGACTAAAGCTCTTGCTCTAATCCAGAAATATGAAGCCTTCAAGATGGAGGATGATGAAGACATTGAAAAGATGTTTTCAAGATTTCAAACTCTTACTGCTGGATTGAGAGTTCTTGACAAGGGATACACCAAGGCTGATCACGTAAAGAAGATCATCAGAAGCTTACCCAGAAGATGGGGTCCTATGGTGACTGCATTTAAGATTGCGAAGAATCTAAATGAAGTCTCTTTGGAAGATCTGATCAGTGCCCTGAGGAGTCATGAAATTGAACTGGATGCAAATGAGCCTCAAAAGAAAGGTAAGTCTATTGAATTAAAATCCAATATCAAGAAATGCACTAACGCTTTTCAGGCTAGAGAAGAAGATCCTGAAGAATCAGAATCCGAAGAAGAAGATGAACTGTCCTTGATCTCCAGAAGGCTAAATCAACTCTGGAAGAACAAGCAAAGGAAGTTCAGAGGCGTCAGAAGTTCAAAGAAATTTGAACGTGGAGAATCTTCTGATGACAGAAGATTTGACAAGAAGAAGGTCATGTGCTATGAATGCAATGAGCCTGGACACTTCAAGAATGAATGTCCAAAACTTCAGAAGGAAAATCCCAAGAAGAAGTTTCATAAGAAGAAAGGTCTTATGGCAACCTGGGATGAGTCAGAAGATGATTCAGACTCTGAAGATGAGCAGGCTAACTGTGCGCTGATGGCGACAGAAGATGACGGATCAGAATCTACATCAGAATCAGATTCTGAAGAGGTATTTTCTGAACTTACTAGAGGTGAGTTAGTTTCCAGTCTAACAGAACTTCTGGAATTCAAGTCTCAGATTAGTCTCAAATACAAAAAGCTGAAAAAGCTATTTGAATTTGAAACGAAGAAGCTTGAGTTGGAAAATTCTGAATTAAAAGAAAAAGTTTTAAAATTATCCAATAATGTTGGATCTCCTTCCAATTCAGAAAAATCCACTCCTAGTCTAAACCATATTCTGAAAGAATATGATTTAAGTTTCAGGAAGTTCTTATCTAGAAGTATTGGCAGAAGTCAGCTAGCTTCTATGATATATGCTGTGTCTGGAAACAGTAGAGTTGGCATTGGTTTTTAGGGTGAAACCCCATACAAACTTGAACCTGTTGATAAAATGAAAATCACATACAAGCCATTGTATGATCAGTTCAAGTATGGCCACTCCCATGATATTAGGCACACTTCACATGCTCAAAGTTTTCACATAACACACACCAAAAAGCATGTGACACAACCTAGGAAATATCATGAAACTCATATTAAGAATTATCATGCTGTTCCTCCTTCTGCTTACAATGTTAAACCCAAGTTCAATCAGAACTTGAGGAGAACTAACAAGAAAGGACCCAAGAAGATGTGGGTACCAAAGAAAAAGACTATTTCTTTTGCAGATTCTCTTGGCGACAAAGAAGATAAAAGTCAACATGTCATGTCACCTGGACTCAAGTTGGTCTCAACACTTGAAGGGAAGAAGGACTGTCTTCCAAGTTCTGGTACTTAAATCTGTTGAAGAAACTATGTTCGTAGGAGATCAGAAAAGAAAGTTTATTAGTCTTGGAACCATCTGTTTTGTTTGTTTCTAAAGCAATGGTGTTTCGTTCTTGATTATTCTGAATGCTCTAAATGCTACAAAATATACAATATTGAAACATTGATTGTGGACGAATCAATAAATATCTGGTTTGATGATAAACTTGTTTCTGATGAAACAAAGCAGCTTAAGAATTTCTGCAGATACAGTTTTGTCTTATCAGAAGCTGCAGAACAAAGAAGTGAATCTCCAGAAGCTGTGTATATCGGAAGTAATGGATCAGAAGATCATTCAGATTTACATCAGCACACTTCAGAAGGAGTGTTTCCAGAAGAGAAACTTGATCAATTCAGAAGCAGTGATCGGAATCAGAAGGCGTAAAGCCTATTGAATATTTCACACCTGTCATCCATTATCTGATGATGAACACGTGTCTCTACGGTCAGTACGAAGCGTGCAGTTGAAAAGACGCCGACCTAGGTAACTGTATTAAATCATTTCATTTACCATGCTGTCTCTCCTAATGTCATTTCTCATTTAATGCAAAATGATTTAATTATTTTCAAATCTTTTAAATAGCCCGCTTCAACTTCATTCTTTTCTCCTTCTCTCTATTTTGTTCTACATCTTCTTTTCGCTGCATCTGTTTTTTTTTTACAAACCCTAGTCTTTGTTCTGATCTTACGGCATAATCATCATGAACTCTTCCTCTTGTTCATCTTCCTCAAAAGAAAGACTTACTTCTTCACAAATCCTTCTACGAAATTATGAATATGCTCCTTTGAAAACTTGCTTGATACCCACGAAGGACTTGGAGGTTTTATGTGAAACTGCTGTGGACTTAAACAATCTTAAAGCGAATGGCTTTAAGTGTGATGCAAGAATCCTTGAGCAAGGATGGTCCAAGTACCTTAATAGATTGGTTGGTCCAATTTATCCTGATCTTGTGAAGGATTTCTGGGTACATGCAACGGTTACCCCAACGGCCATCATTTCATTCGTGCTAGGGCATGAAGTGGTTATCTCTGAAAAACTGATCAGGAAGCTATACAATCTGAATGATGAAGAAGGTTGGTCTGGTTTTCGACATGCATCTGTTGATTGGTCGATAGTTGAAAAACAAATCTCTCAGTCTTCTGGGATTGACTCGAATAACACAGGCACCTTGAGGCCATTTTATAGAGTATGGGCTGAGATTATTCTGGGTTCTCTTCACCACAGAAAAAGGATGCTCTCCTCTTCTTACATCAGTCCAGATCACAAGCACACTCTTTTCTGCATTGGCAAAAAGACTGAGATCAACATTTCTCATATTCTGTTTGAGAATCTGAAGACTTCAATCTTTGAGTCAAGAGAAGAGGAAAGGGCGAAGTACCCTCATCTTTCAAGAACGACTATTCCGTTTGGAAGAATGATTTCAGACATTCTTATTGAAAGCAAAGTGCTGGACTCCATCAGAAAACTCAATGCATCCCATTTGCTTGGAGTAGTTCAAGGTCCCATTTTCAATGGTGTGGATTTGTTCAGATTAGAACTCATTCAAAATGTACCTTCTGTGTGCTCAAGCTTTCCTGACATTCTCTCAAGAAGAGTTGCTGTTGAAGGTTTTGCCTCCTTGTTTCAAGAAGAACTGCATCAGGTTGTCAAGTCTTACCTGGAAGATTGTGTTAGGAAGCAATCAGATATTGATCCTGCTTGGATCCGTGGCAGAGTACTTCCGTCCAAGGCTGACCTTTTGAAGAAGGATCAGAAGGAACAAAAGGCTAGGTTTAAAAGAAAAGCCCGAGAAGATGAGGCTAAGGAAGCCAAGAAGTTGAGAGTCACCTTTGATCCTGACAAGGTGGACTCTGAAGAACGAAGGGAGAAAAGGATTAGAGATTCCTTTCGCAGAACCAGATCTTCTTCTTCTGTGCAAATCTCCAGGCAGGTTTTTACTCCACCTCCCTCTGTCCCTAAACCATCCTTCCAATCACCTCCATCTGAACCAAAAATAAACTTCACCTTACCAAATCCTTCTCCATCAACCTCCTCCTCTCCCATTCTAAATCCCACTCCTCTAAATATTCTTCCCCCAACTCCTTCTGATAAGACTTTCTCACCAATTCCCTTTACAAATAATCCATCCTCATCAATCATTCTCTCAGTTATTCCCTCCTCCTCATCCACCGCACCTCCACCTTCTGTATCCCATCCCTTACCTACCAGAAAATCAAAACCCTTTTGTCCTCTCTACTCGGACTACAAATTCACCCTCAATCCGCCTGAACCTGAACTCTCTACCTACCTGGAACTTTTCAGATATGAGGTAATCAATGGCTTAGACCTTCTGAAGGAAGCCTTCCTAAATGGTCTGAATGATGTTTCTACAAGAAATATCTGGAAAAGATTTCGCAAGGTGTTTCAAGAAGAAGCAATGGGAGTACATAAAAGACTAGTGGCTGCTGCCCCACGGCCTCGTGGAATTCTGAGGAATTATGAAGACTTCTGGTTTGCTAGTCTCAAAGGAAGACATCTGTTGGAAGAGAAGCCCTTCTTGGATGAGATGGAACAATTAAGACTGGCTGCTGAAATGGAAGCAAATCCATGCAGGGATATTGTTATCTTTATTCCTGATTATCCTGTTCTGCTCGGAGACTTCAAGACTCTCTTTAACTATCTGAGGGAAAACCCTTCTGAGAAAGACCCAAGCTTGGTCATTCCAGAAGTTGTTGACCCACCAGAAGTTGAAGGTCCTTCTGCTCCCAGGAATCTAGCTGCCATTCTTCAGGCACTTGAGAATGGAGACTCGGAAATTCCTGCTGCAGAATATGGAGATGCTTCTATGCAAGAAGCAGATGTTGAAGATCATGTTGCTGAATCAGATCCTGTTGAGGAAATCCCTGCAAATGATCTATCCATGGAAGCTACAGATCAAGTTGCTATTCCTGTGGTTGAAAGCGGTGAAGCTTCTTCTGATGAATCTTCTCGTCTTGCAAGGACTCTGGAAGAAATTCAGAAGAGACAGGATGAGCAAAGCTCACTCAATGCTGAGTTTAGAGCTTTCATGGTGAGGCAAGTTGGACACAACAATGAGGTTCAAGAGATGCTGGCCAAGATCCTGTCAAGGCTAGGGCCATCTTAGATTGAGTCTGTGTTGTTTCTTTCTTTTTGCTGCATCTGTTTTTGTGCATCTGATCTTACTTATCTTCATGTACTTCTGTACCTGATGTTTGAACTTCAATGAAATCATCTTCTTCCTCCGTGTGTTTCTTTTTGTTTGTCTCTGAATCTTTTCTGTTTTTTGATGATATGACAAAAAGGGGGAGAAATATGTGATAAATGATTTGATTTAATCAGTTGCTTTCACTAACAAGAACTGCAAGTTCTATATGGTTTAAGTGTTTTGCAGGTATAAAGAAGTGAAGAAAATCTTCAAAAATCTTCAAAGCAAACACAAGAAGCAAAACCATAAGAAGCGTTATTCTGTAAAAAGAATAAGCTTATGGAAACTGAAGCAAGCTGAGTGCTGTCAAGCTTCAGAATCAGAAGCACTGATAATAGAATTTGATCCATATTTGTCTATTTGTTCTGACAAAATTCTATTTGCTCTGATACATTATTTTAGCCTATATGGCTCTGATACATATCATGTGTTCTAATATACATTTTATGTTCTGACTCGTTCATGCTGACTTTTGTCGTTTAGTTTTGTTCTGTAACATTTCAGGATGTAGAGATGCTCTGATGATGCTCTGGTACATTCAACAATGTTCTGATACAAATCTAGCATGAAGTGATGTTGGTAGAAATTCAAAGCTCTGAAGCTATCCGAGGGAAGCAGAAATCAGAAGCTGTGAATGTTCTAAAGATCCAGAAAACTCAAGTTCTGAAGCTGTCCTAAATGGAAGCAGAAATCAGAAGCTGTGAATGTTCTGAAGATCAAAGAAATTCAAGTTCTGAAGCTGTCCTAGATGGAAGCAGGAATCAGAAGTTGTGAATGTTCTGATGATCAAAGAAATTCAAGTTCTGAAGCTGTCCTAAATGGAAGCAGGAATCAGAAGCTATGAGTGTTCTAGGGATCTAAAGAAATTCAAGTTCTGAAGCTGTCCAATGGAAGCAGAAGTCAGAAGCTATGAATTCTCTGAAGATAGAAGCTTATGTGATCGTCTCTACCGAAATAATCAGGGAAGTCTTTTATTAAAGTTCTTCGAGTATTTATTTCAGGGGGAGATTATTTATCTCAGGGGGAGATTGTTAATCTCAGGGGGAGACATATTCACATGCTTATGCTATAGCTGTGTAATTTGTCTTTTGCCGTCTGCTCTTTCTGATCGCAAATTCATATCATTTATATATGTTTTTGTCATCATCAAAAAGGGGGAGATTGTTAGAACAAGATTTGTTCTGATCAATTATCTTAGTTTTGATGATAACAATAATATGAATTTTGCTTAAGATAATATGGTACTCTAATCCAATGCAATTTCCTTTTCAGGAAATATATAAAGAGTATGCATAATTCAGCGCTCAGAAGCTTTGTCTCAAAGGGTTCAGCATGCAACATCAGAACATGGTCTGGCAAGACATCAGAAGATGGTCGAAGCAGAATCAGAACATGGGTCTATGGAAGCATCAGAAGAACATGAGATCAGAAGCACTGAAGTTCTGATGGTATCACGCTCAGAAGCACTTCAAGGTCAGAAGATCAGAAGATGCTTTGCACCAAGCTGTTTGACTCTGATGATATTCAAACGTTGTATTCACAAACATCAGATCAGAAGGAAGTACAAGTGGCAGGCTACGCTGACTGACAAAAGGAACGTTAGAAGCTATTAAAGGCAACGTCAGTAGACACAGCGTGAACAAGGCTCGAGGTAGTTGACAAAAGCGTATAACATTAAATGCGATGCTGTACGGAACACGCAAAGCATTAAATGCACTCAACGGTCATCTTTTCCAACGCCTATAAATATGAAGTTCTGATGAGAAGCAAGGTTAACGAACTAACACAATTTCTGTGAATATTAACTTGCTGAAACACTGTTCTATTCAAAGCTCAGAATCTTCATCTTCATCAAAGCTCACTACATTGCTGTTGTAATATATTAGTGAGATTAAGCTTAAACGTTAAGAGAAATATCACAGTTTGTGATTATAGCTTTTAAGAAGCAATTGTAATACTCTTAGAATTGATTACATTAAGTTGTAAGGAACTAGAGTGATCGTGTGGATCAGAATACTCTAGGAAGTCTTAGAGGTTATCTAAGCAGGTTGTAACTAGAGTGATCGTGTGGATCAGAATACTCTAGAAAGTCTTAGAGGGTATCTAAGCAGTTGTTCTTGGAGTGATCAGTGTGTGATCAGAAGACTCTGGAAGACTTAGTTGCTGACTAAGTGGAGAACCATTGTAATCCGTGCGATTAGTGGATTAAATCCTCAGTTGAGGTAAATCATCTCTGCGGGGGTGGACTGGAGTAGTTTAGTTAACAACGAACCAGGATAAAAATAACTGTGCAATTTATTTTTATCGGTCAAGTTTTTAAAGCTACACTTATTCAAACCCCCCCTTTCTAAGTGTTTTTCTATCCTTCAATAAAATCCCAAATTTTATGTAAATATTTGTATATTTAAGTTTTGGTTCGTTGTATGTACTGTTTGATAGTTTTTCTTTTGTTTTATAGGTATTGATGCATATCGGAACCTCGAGCAATAAAGTGTTGAAGACACGGCTTCGAATATGCAATTTTGAAATTCTGCAGAAGCTCTATAAGTCAATCTGTAGTGCGCTTAGAGATTCAATAACATGAAGAGCATCCTTATTAAGTTCGCTTAGCGTGGTTAGCTCTCTAAGCGAGATCTCTTTTACTGTACTATATATTTTAGGAATAAGAGTAGGTCCGCTTAGCCAGATTAGCTCGCTTAGCAAGCCTGCGCAAATTTTGTTTATATGTTCTTCATTTGTAACATTTTAGGTTATGGTTTTTGGGGGATTTTTGACCGAAACTCCATCAATCTTATTCTTAGGTTAGATTAGGTTATAAAACAACTATGGAGCTTGCATTTAGATGATTGGAGGTGGATTGATTGTCAATCGGAGCTGACAAATTGGGAGATTTTCGATTCATTTCTCTTCTTCTTTGTGTATTATCTTGTAGTTGGGTTTTACTTTGAACTCATGTATATTTGTCGCCCATGGTGTTATATTTAATTTGCTTTACAAATCTCTGTCGATTGTTATCTTGGGTTTTTGCTCTATGCTGGGGTTTTGGGTTATTATAGACATATACTACTCAAATCCTTATCTAGGATGATTATATGTTAGTTTCTGAAGTCTAGATATAGATTTAGAGCTAATAATCTTTATGGGTGTCGAAGCTTATTGCTTCCGTGTTAGTTATGTCAGTTGAGGATGTCTACTGTGTTATTAAGGTTGGCTGAGAGATCATCTCCGAGATGATATAGTAGTTCTCTCTACTTTGGGTTAAAAATGACTTAGGGTGTGATCGATGTTGGATGACATTGATGAGTATTGTAAGTTGAGTGTAACTGGTCGATTAGTTTAAGTTTGTGAGAAGTAGATTATATGAATGCTTGATAAGTCTTTTCGTTCCGAAGAATGAATTCTTTTTGTGTTAATATTTACTTTTCTATTTTCATCTATGTGGACACGACAATTTCCCAGAGTAATACTTCCAAATCTTTTGTTGCTTGTCGCTTTACCGCACCAACAACCCGCTGATCACATTTGACTATTTCTTAGCGAAGCTTGTTTCCATCTTAGTTAAGCTCAAACATTATGGAGGTGTCGCGATACTAGCAGGAACAATTGAGGCAGGAAATGAGAAATCATGTGGGCACCAGGGCGACTGGGATTAACCTTTTCTCCTTCAATCAGCTCTTTACCACCAATAACACGAGAGAGGTACCAAGAACAAACATACAAGCATTTTTCTTACAAAGGAAACAAAAGAGGTAGACGTCTCAAGTTAGGGCGAAAGAGATCCTTGCTACCCTCTATAGACCTTTCGCGAAACCATGGTAGTATTAACTAGAACAAAAAAATTATTCACGTTCATATTGGGGGTCATCCTATTTGCAAACCAACCACATAAATCAATTCATATTCTTGCTCAAAACACAATACAAGGAAATTAGAAATACTTACTAAAGTATTTCTTCAACTAATGATGAGCATGTTTACGTTTCAAGATGACACTAGAGCTCATGTATGACATCAAAAAGTGACTTTTAATATAACAATAAATCACATGGGGTGTCATGCGAAACTGCTTAGTAACCACGATTCATCAACAGTTGGAAATAATCATCTCCACTCATTACAATTAGAGAGTGTCACTCAAAGCTAGAAGATCTAATGATTTTGATTGTACTTCAAAAAGTAACGATTCTATCATGACATTATCCCAGTACAATTATGCACACAAGTGTTGTGGCATGGATCACGAGTGCATGCAAGGAATTGACACAATGTGCCAAGTTACCTCTTAGACTTACACCACCCTTGGAGCTGAAAGTCTAGGGGTTCACAAGTATTACTTTGGCACATCCACATCAATGAACCACCGCGTCTAAGCTGTTTTACTTCATTTTTTATTAATGTATTTTAGACCTATTAAAATAGTTGAGGGACTACGAATTTGTGTACTGGTATGAACCTATGTAATCCAACTCAAAATATATCATATATCTCCCGTTAATGAAACAAACAATTCACAAGACTTGACATGCCTAATATAAGCCCTAAGCTACTCAATAAGGTGCCCACCTAGGTACCCCAAAATGACACGACATCAACACCCCTGAAGTCATCATTGTGAACCGACATGCCTATTAATCACGCATATAGAAAAATCACTGCGAACTACATGAAACACATTTAGACTGAATATGTCCTATCATTTATCTCAGAGTCATATCACAACCAACTTACACTTATCCACCAACGATTTTTGAGATTCTCTTAACAAAAATAACAACCACATGAGAGCGTATAAAAGGAAGTTACTCTATAAATATAAATCTCGCCATACTTTCGATTCACTGATCTACTGCTTGCTAGTATACTATCTAACTTAGATATCAAAAGATTTTTTGCAAGTCCAGATTCAAAGTAGCAACAAAGTTGAAATCAACCGAAAAGATCAAGCAATACCTGTTAAACAACTAATAGAGCAAAATCCACATCACTTATTAAGATGGTCCACCCTAGGGGTGGCAAAACGGGCCGGGGCCCGCCGGGCCGCCCGCGCACCCGCCAAAAAATGGCGGGTTGGGTTGGGATTTTAGGCTCGCCGCTCGCTAAAGCCCGCCCCGCCAAAACCCGCTGCCCGCCATACTCGCTCCGCCAAAGCCCGCCGCTCGCCAAAACCCGCTCCTCCTCCAAAACTCACTCTTTTTTTAGTTAATTCTAGTAATTGCAATTCTTGATAGTTTATTTTATACATTTATTTATAAATATATGTAATATTTTTTAGAGTAAATTTGTTAAAAAATTACTTTTATAAAAAATTGTTTTAAAAAATAAGTGAAAAGTTTAATTAAAAGGTAAAAAAAGCATATTAATCTATTAAAAAAATATAAATAAAAATAGGCGGGTAAGCCCGCCGCCCGCCAACCCGCCATCTTGGTGGGACGGGCATGATTTTGATGCCCATTTTACTTGGCGGGCATGCCCGCCCCGCTTGTTTTTTGGCGGGCATAAGGCGAGGCGGACGGCGGACGGGGCGGGCGGCCCGTTTTGCCACCCCTACCCACCTATGCTGTTTATTCTTGTAACAAATTGTGAAAGATAAAAATAAATTTTTATTTGTTTTTCTATTTACCTCGAAAACCTAATTTTGTCTCACATTAGTAACCGTATTCCTAACATAGTAACTCTAATCATCCAATCTAGACAAAATGGATTGTCCAATTTGGATTAAACGGTTAAAAAACAAAAATAATTTTTGTTTTAACTTAATAAGATAAAACACTGATTGTATTGTGTGTAACTATAAATTTATGCCGACTGCAGAGAATCCATGACCCCACCAAGTCAATAAAAATCCAAACTCACCGACCCGTTTGATATACGCGTCTACGGTCATCAACCTCTCTACACTGTAATACACCAAACAAAACCCGCTCCTTAACTTCAAACGGGGCAAAACAAAACCCAAATCCACGTTAACCCCAAAATCCACGAGATTTTCAATTTTCCATTTCCATTAATTACTCAAATCACGCGTAATTTGAGTATATATATATTATATATAGTAACGTTCACAGTCACAGAGCCGAAACAGACATAAACACAAACACCTTCCGCTCCTCATTCGATCTCTTCCCAACAATGGCTTCTTCATCCAAGCCAACCCCACTCTTGAAAGACGAACTCGACATCGTCATCCCTACGATCCGTAACCTTGATTTCTTGGAGATGTGGAGACCCTTTTTTGAGCAGTATCATCTCATCATTGTTCAGGATGGGGACCCGACGAAGGTCATCAAGGTTCCTGAAGGTTTTGACTATGAGCTGTATAATCGGAATGATATTAATAGGATCTTGGGGCCTAAGGCGAGCTGTATCTCGTTCAAGGATTCTGCTTGTCGTTGCTTTGGGTATATGGTTTCGAAGAAGAAGTATATCTATACCATTGACGATGATTGCTTTGTAAGTGTTGATTTTGTGGATTTTGTTTGTTTTTTTTTTTTTTTTTTTGGATCGGGAAGTTTATGAGTTTGACTTAATTGAAATTGAATTGACTTGATTTTTTTTTGGGGTTTTAGGGGTTTTGGAGCTAGATCTGGGTTGTTGTATAGAGAGAATTGTAGTATTGTTTGGTTTATTGAGTTTGGGTTTGTATGGATGGTTTAAAGCTTGATTTGAATTTTGAATTGAGTGTGTTTGTTTGGATTTGGAATGGCTTAACTTCATGAATTGATTTTGTTTTGCTTGATTTTGTTTGGAAATTTTGGAAATATGAGAATGAGTTTAACTTTGGAAATTGTTTGTCATTTTGATTAGACTCGGTTTTGTTGGATTTGATTTGATTTTAGTTTTGATTGTTTGAATCAACAGCATTGAATCCAGTTCAAGGAAGATTTAGGATTTTGAAATGAGAATTGATTTCCAGGAATTGAATCTGAGTTGAATCCAGTTCTAATGATTTCAAACACAATTGGATCTATTTGGGTTTTTAGCATTCATTTGGGTCCTGTTTTCATGACCTTTTTGGAATGATTGAGGCAAATGATGTGAATAAATCTTGTAGACAGAATGATTTTCTGTTAAACTTTTCCTTTTGCTTTTGGGGCTATTTTGGACAGAAGGATTTCCACCCAAATTGAAAGTGAATTTTCTTATTGTTTTTCCCATTTTCAACTAACATCATACTATTGACTTTTACATATTCTCTGTAGCATTCCTTGTGATGTATCACATCATTTTGTCAATTTATTGTCATGATATGTTTGATGTTGTTTTCTAGGATCTAATTGTTTCTATAAGTAGGTTCTTTGATATCTTCCAAGACTAATTTCACAAAATGTATTGTTTTATATTTCATGATTTCCTCAATGTTTTCTATTTTAATGTGCAGGTTGCTAAAGACCCAACTGGCCATGAAATTAATGCACTTAAGCAGCACATTGAGAATCTCCTTAGTCCATCCACTCCATTTTTCTTCAACACCCTTTATGATCCATACAGAGAAGGTACTGATTTCGTCCGTGGATACCCTTTCAGTCTGCGTGAAGGTGTCCCCACTGCCGTTTCTCATGGCCTCTGGCTCAACATCCCTGATTATGATGCTCCAACACAGCTTGTCAAGCCCCATGAGAGGAACACTAGGTTTGTAGTTAGCTTCTTCATTGTGGTTAACTGATGGTATATGCTTTTGTTTATGGACATTTGCTTAGTCATTTGAGTATATTTATCAGGTTTGTTGATGCTGTTATGACCATTCCCAAAGGAACTCTGTTCCCCATGTGCGGTATGAATCTGGCATTCAACCGTGAACTGATTGGACCTGCAATGTACTTTGGACTCATGGGCGACGGTCAGCCTATTGGACGTTACGACGATATGTGGGCTGGATGGTGCATTAAGGTATATTAGTCATGTCTCTCTTTTCTGTTAACAATTCTTAAATCAACAAGTCAAGGACCTTCATGATCATTATCAATTGCTATTTCTATTACAATCACTTAACTGACTACTTAGTTGGCTTTTCGTTTTTCTCTTGTTTTCAGTTTTAGTTTATACATTCTTAACTTCATGATTTAGAAGTGTCCTTTCATTATTATGATATATCCTTGTTTCAATCGTGATCTACAACTGATTGATGAATTTACAGGTTATCTGCGACCATTTGGGATATGGAGTGAAAACTGGACTTCCATACATATGGCACAGCAAAGCAAGCAACCCATTTGTTAATCTGAAAAAGGAGTACAAAGGTATCTTCTGGCAAGAAGAGATCATTCCATTTTTCCAAGCTGCAACCCTTTCAAAAGATGCCACCTCTGTTCAGAAATGCTACATTGAACTCTCCAAGCAAGTCAAGGAGAAACTTGGAACTATTGATCCCTATTTCGTCAAACTCGCTGACGCCATGGTCACTTGGGTTGAAGCTTGGGATGAGATTAATAACACCGTTTCTGAAGAGACAGCTTCAACCAAGGCTTCTGAGGTTGCTGCTACCAAGTAAAACAACTTATAGTTGACGAGGAAGAGAGTAGTTGCTGCTACCAAGTAAAACAACTTATAGTTGATGAGGAAGAGAGTAGTTTTCAAGCAGATTTAATTTTATCATTGTCATCATATTTGTTAGCATTATATTATGATTCTTGTTGATTTTGCTAGATTCCAGAACAATTTATTCATATTGATGTTGTTATTAATATTAGTATTATATTATTTCTGTTATTATTAAAAATATGATCTTTATTATATATGTTACTTTGTGAGTTATGAGTAGGGTAGAAATATATGTTACTTTGTGAGTTATGAGTAGGGTAGAAATAGGTTTGGCCAAGGTCTTAGAAGATCTAAGTTTGACCTACTATAAATTTAAAAGGTCATAGTCTAACTTATGGTTTATTATATGAAATTATATAAGTCGGCTTATATATAAATATATAAGCCAGTCTATAAGATTTTATTAGTTTTTTTAATAGTATAAATCTAACCTATTTAATCAAATAGGTTTTAAAAAAATCCCAAGCCTAGTTTATTTATTAAATATATTTGGTTTGGTCTAACTTAAAATAGACTAGGCTATAGTCTTTTATAGGCCGGTTTGATCTGGCAATTTCTCATCCCATCCTTGTTATATGGATCACACTTTTGAAAATCCGAAAATGTCTCTGGGTGAATTTAGAGATGCATCTTCGAACACACTAAATACCATTTTTTGTCAAAATTTAGTTCGGAGATGTCTCTCTGAAGTCACATTCTGTCATTAAAAAATCAAACACCCCCACGTAAAGTTTTAATAAAACCAAATATTATAGAAATCAAATATATTAGTATAACCATTGTTCTCAAAGTCGATTAAAATTAAACAAAATACAATCAAAATATTCTATTGTGTATTCCTAATCCTAACACCATGATTCCTCCTTTGCCTACCTTAAGCCACGACACTCCGTGCCTCAGAAAAAATGGACTCTGCAAGGGCGATCGCTTCATCTCCACCTCTCACAAACACTCCGGACTCGATGCCTTGACGTGTAAGCCGCATAATGTTCTGACTACACGAAAACACATCAACAACATGGACGTCCAATGCCTGCTGATCTTCCAGGAGCTCCTCATGAGCTAGCCTAGTTGGATGTTTAGGAGCGTCCTCTGTCATGTAAGGGTGTGACACTTTATAGAATCATGTCTTGTAACCCTCAACATAGCTCCACTAAGATGTGACCTCATGAGTTTGATACTCCACGGGTACCAGATGATTCTCAAAATCTGCCAGAATGTCGTTCAAATCTCTACAGACAGTACTAATAGATGCATGCACATGATGTTGGTCTCACATGCTAACCATATAGAGTATAAGGAAATGAGGCAAAATATAATTGTCCCTGTGAGCATCGTATGACCTCCATTTTACATTGTCATGCTGAGTGCAGTCAATATACACACGTTACGACAAGATATGATCATTTCCTCTGCTAGGGACAAACCGACAATCATATGGCCAATCATAAGTATAGGTCAGGGAACATTTAAACCTGTGAATGCGATGATAGTGAGCCACGATCCATCCCTGAAAACCAATAAGAAAAAATATCAGTAACAAGTAGGGGTGTTCAAAAAACAAATATTGTATGTATATTTTATCATATTCTTTATATGATATTGTTTACGGTGATTTCCGGTAAACAACCGCTAGTCTTCCAAACTATAATAAATATGATTTGGTTACTCGCAGGATCGACTAGATTGATCCTAGGACATAGTCAAAAAGATTGTTATTGATGGTCATTTGAACCATATCTACGATTCATTTTGTCAATAAGAATTTCTTCGATCGAAACAAACAAAAATAGCAATCACTTCGTTATACACGTGATTATAACTTCAGCGAAAGGTAAGTCAAGATAAAATATGAGACAAACTGTAAAAGTGCAGAAATCTTAAAGTGCAAAAATGTTAAATACTTCAAAGATAAATGACATAAAAATAATGAGTACGAAAACGTAAATGGCAAGAAGTAAATGGAATGCAATAATATTGAAAGATACTTGAAAATAAAGGGAAAATACACATGTATTAAAATGGCGGTGTCATACGTACATTTCTCAGCGAACTCTTTCTCTTTAACACTTGATACTTGAGTATATGTGAGTGATTTGTACAAAATGAACACCCGGAATCCTAACATTAGAACCCTTATTTATACTAGTTTCGACCTTAACGGTCCTACGCTAATCTAATGCCACGTTTCTCATAAGACCCTCGGGAACGCCATCTGTCTTTAGACAGTTACGAAACCGTCTTCGAATTTCAAATCCTCCCGCCTAAGTCCTTCTTCGACGCGTGGCAGTGTATTTAACATTAAAATACCACGGAAATACACTAAGCATCAGTACTTAACATATTTCGTAAAATTTGTCTAAGTCTCGAAGATATACACTCCTACTAGCTTTAGCATTCATTATCTTCGTTATAACTTAGAAATCTTCGTTCTCGAAGCATGGCCATCAGGAGCCATTTTTATCTTCAAAGATGGTCATCAGTAACCATCCCCCCTTCGATTTTTTATCTTTCGAAGGACCATGTTTGCAAAACGAAATCTTCAGCTAACAAATTGCCCCCAATAAATGTCTGTTTCGAAAAACAAGAGAAATAGGCGTTTCTTTTTGTAATAAGATTTCGTTTTTTAGAGTTCCAAGATCATTGACTGACGTCATAATCATTGATGACCCTATTTCCAAAACGTCTTGTCATTTTCAAAGATGTCTACTCATAAATTGCATTCCCACGTTCTGGTCTTACTTTCTGATCATTACTCCTATATACTAGGAGTAAAGCTAATAACTATTCGACCGCCGTTGGATGAAATCAACGCCTGCCGCGTGTCTCTTGGTTTTTTACCCAAAAGATCTGAAAGGGTTTCCGTTAGACCTTTAAATACCGAAACTTTAACCTTCACATAACTTTCACCTCTTATTTCCTTATTTCTCCACAGAAAAGAATACTCCTGATTATATTCAAAACCCATTCCAAAAAATCAAACTTACTCATGGCGTCTTCCTCAAATGTTCTTCAACCAGCTCTGAAACTTCAACAATCTACACAGATGGGGGATCAAGAGTGCGTACCAAACCCAAATTCTGCGGAAGTGCGCGCCATTTACGCTTCTCAGGTAATCATCCCTTTTGAACTTTCTGGAAAAACTCATGCTTTCATGGGTTCGTTACCAGGAGAAACTAACCCTTCTCTAAATAAATTCTTTCCTGCTTATTATAAAACTAGGCCGTTAGTTAGTAAGAACAAAATAGATGAAGATGGCCGTCCTATTTCAGCAAAGCCTGATGATACGTAAAAATCTTCGACCGAAAACCCTTCAGCCCTAGAGAAAATTAGGTTAGACTATGTAACCAATTTTGTGAAAGTTTTTAGGTCAATTCCCTTAGCAAAAGACCCTGAACTATATTATGCCTGGTTGGCAAGAGTAGAGAAACACAAGGCTGCTTTCTGGAAAGAACTGGGCATTTATGATTTAATCCAACTGTCCAAGACTGGTTTAGAATACAACCAAACCATGTTAGTTGCATCAGTTTATTTTTGGGATGCTTCCCACAACACTTTCCATCTTCCATGTGGAATGGCCACCCCCACGCTTTTCGACATAGCTGCCATCACGGGGCTTCGACCAACTGGAGAACCCTTTGACCCCAACGTCATGGACACTGATACTATTAACTTCAATGAAGCAACTGTCACTTATACTGCATTCATTCAACAGTATCATGACGAAAATAATGAGGTAGTCTCAGACGAAGAGCACATTGCTTTCTTAGCCTTATGGCTTTCGAGGTGCGTCTTCTGTTCTAGGTCCATACAAGTAGCAAAAAGATATCTCTGTATGGCTAATCAACTCCATGCTGGAACAAAACTAAACCTGAGCCAGCTAATTTTAGGGTTTCTCTACGAGAACCTAGGTGAAGCAACAGACCTTGTAAAGAATTATAAAACAGGTTCTTTGCTTTTCGCTGGCCCCTTTTGGCTGTTACAACTATGGCTCAATGCTACTTTCGAGACTCAGCTCCCATTTCGAGGTGTTGTGAACGAAGAAAATCCGGATATTAAAAATCGAACTGTAGAAGGAACCAG
Source organism: Vicia villosa (assembly GCF_029867415.1). Lineage (NCBI taxonomy): Eukaryota > Viridiplantae > Streptophyta > Magnoliopsida > Fabales > Fabaceae > Vicia > Vicia villosa. Next base: position 107,456,202 of record NC_081181.1, on the reverse strand, counting down.
GTTGGCTTCGCTAACTCCAAAAGAAGAGACTGGTAAACTTCGCGAGCATTTTCTAGCATATATCATGATGTTTGCTCGGTGTCATCAATTCAGCCCTTCGATGGCTCCGTTCGTAAACAGGACAGTGGGTCCCGAATGGTTCACTCGAAAGTTCCCACCAACATCTCAAGATCAAGAGACTGAATCCATGACTATTTGGGAAGCTTTCCTTACCCCAAGACTATTCTATCACCGTCTTCGCCCCTCCAAAAGCCAATATGTTCTCCTCTGCTACCAACTAAATCTGGTTTCGAGACAATTTGGACTGGTTCAAATAAAACCCAAGTGTCTATACGAGAAAAGGAACCACATGTGTTTGCACACTTTATATCTGACTGAAGAAGAATGTGAGTCAAAAATTGCTAGATATGCTGATGTGACCAATCTTTCGCCTATCCCTTTCAATCCCGTATTTTACTCTACTCCAGATTTTCAACAATGGTGGACGGACTATGACACCACGCAAATCTTTGACGCCGAGAGCCTTACTCGCGAACTAACTGAAGCTTTTGCTGATGTGCAGGAAAAATTTCAAAAAGGTACTTCGACTCATATTAAAGAAATACAAGCCTTTCAAAAGTTCTTTGAAACCATTTACAGGCCTGATGACCTTAGTCGGACCGTTCGTGAAGCTGCAGTCACTTTGCGCGAAAAGTTTTCTGCTAAACTGGATAAGTTGAAACTGCCCTCGTCTGTTCGACCAGAACTACGTTATGAAGTGGCTTTCAAACTTAATCCTCCAAAATTCCCTCCACTGCCAAGCGCTGATTTTGGTGTGGCTTTAAGCCCTCCTTTCCCAGACTGGTTCGTGTGTGGGAATTCTTTTAAAATTCTTCAAGAAAGTACTAAAAAACGCGCTGAACGAGTGGTCCCGACTAAGCATACCCTGGATACTTTCAAAGGACATCTCCATATAAATCTTGAACATGTTCGTGTCTTGACTCCAATACATGAAGGTTTGGATTCAGACAAAATTCTTTAACTAACGTTCCTTTTCTGCTGAAATACTAATTCCAGTTCCAACTACAGCTGTCGCTCGAAGGAGAAAGATTAAACAGCTCCCTGCGCAGAAAGCTTATGAAGTTTCGCAGAGCAACAAGCCCAGTGAGAGTGACTCTTTCACTGCTGACAAGAAAACCACGGTATGTACATACTTTATCTTTCATTTGTATGAATCATCCTTACCTTACCCAATTTATATTTTCAGAGTTCGAAGCCTCCACCACATTCGAAGCGAAAAACCTCTCCAGTAGTTGTCTCAGATGAGGAAGACAAATCTCCACCTCGAACCAGACAAGCCCAAAAGAAAAAGCAGAAGGCCGCTACTCCTTTAAGAAAAGAAAAGGGATCTGGGTCTTCGAAACTTACTTCACCGGGTGACAAGGTATCTTCTGAAGAATCACCTTTGAAAGGTGGTAGTACCGCTTTTGTTGTCGAGAGCCACAATTTGAGCCCAGATAACATCCTAACTAAGGTATTTGGATTTCCCAACCTGCTCATCTTTATAAATTTTTAACTTAAAATAATTAAGTTAACGTTTTACCTTATGATTGTAGGATGATGTTGGCACAGCCACTTCCGACCTCAAATCCTTCACTCTTAATATTGATCTTGATAAGCTCCAAGGTAAATGCATATTCTTTTTACAGCGAAGAAATTTCTTGCAACTTTCCTTACCATGACATGTTTTAATTATTCCATGCAGGTAACTCTCATGTGCTTTCACCAGTGATCGAGGAAGCTCAACCTCTTGTGACTATCATTCCTAGTACAGCAGTCGAAGGGAGCCATTCAACTGATGATTCTCCACCTACCCACAAGAGCGAAAAAGCAGACCAACAAAGTTCAGGTAGCAACAATGCAGCTGGTCATCCAACTGGTAGTGAGGACACTTTATCTGAACAAGATGTCATGGAAGAAACCTCCAAATTAACCACAGTAGTTTCTCACGAAACCACAACTTTTGGGACCATAGTTTCTCCTGAAACTACTTCGACTCCTGCCCCAACGAAGCCTACTCCTTCAGAATTGGAGCAGCTTAAACAAACTGATCCTCTCAGCTTCCTCAAGGCTATGATGGATATTGATAATACTTCACCTTCTGAGTTCGAAACTTCTCCAGCTGTACAGCCAGAATTTGATAATAAAGAGGATACTCCTGTCCTTCTTCATCAGATAAAGGAAAAGTTCTTCGAAACCAACCTCGTCGAAACTCTTAGCAAGGATCCTATCAAAAGTCACAGCTTGAATCAACTTCTGAAAAAGGTGGATCTACTCCTAGTTTCGAAAAAAGTCTCAGAGGTGATTGTTTTGCTGGGTTCCCTGATCGAACAGCTCCAGGCCAATATTCTTCGAAAACACAATGTCGACGAATAGCTGACTGCAAAAATGGCCTCTCATAATTCTTCATGGAAATCTGCTATTGATGCAACCAAACAGGGTGAAGCCCTTAAGCTTAAACTTTTGAAGAACCAGGAAGCATATGACGAATGTGAGAAGAGCATCAACTCCTGGAAGCAAGAGATAAAACTGCTCGAAGAGAAGATAAAGGAGGCTGAATCTCGTAAGGCAACTCTTCAACAGTCCAGTGAGCAGGAATTGACTGAAGTTGCACGTTTAGGAATCCAACATTTTGAGGCTGCACGAAAACTAGTTCCTGAAATTGACGAACTGAAGAAACAAAGGGCCCTGATTGAACTTCGCATGTCTTCCTGGGAGATTCAATATTCGAAGATAAAAGATAGTCTCCCTAAAGATTTTAATTAGTTATCTCAAATCTTGTACTTCATTATCATGTTGTACTTTTGCTTTATAATCAAACTCTTCGTAGAATATATATGTATGCTCAACTTTTATCTTAGCTTTTATCTCCCACTTCGTTCATATTTTTGCAATCCTCGCAAACAGTAATTTTAATGTCCTTAGTGTGCAAGATTAGTACCTGTCGATGCAAACTTACCCGAAGAAGATTTGTAGCCTAGGATGAGTAACTGTTGATGTATTTCTGCTTGTTTTTCATTTTGCTCGGAGTGCAAAAGTTCAAGTGTGGGGGAATTTGATCAGTGCATTTTAATGCACGTTCTTCCATGGACATGGTTCCATCATCAACATCAACTTTTGTCTTCGCCGTTTTCATGAACGGTCTGCCTAAGATGATGGGAGCTCTGCTTGACTTAGTTTCTCCTTCCATGTCCAGAATGTAAAAATCTGCAGGAAAAATTAAATCGTTAACTTGAACGAGGACGTCTTCCACTATGCCGGTGGGACGTGCATTGCTCCTGTTCGCCAGTTGAACGATTAAACCTGTATGCTGCATGGGACCAAGGCAAAGGTTATTATAAATAGAAGTAGGCATAACATTAATGCCCGCTCCTAAATCAAGCAAACAATTATCAAATTTCTTATCCCCGATGGTACAGGGAATAGTAAAAGTTCCCGGGTCACAGCGCCAATTTGATCCGCTGTCGCTCGCGGGTCAAAACGAGTAGTTTTCAAAACGTAGTATAGCGACAATGGCTCGAGTCGTATCGCAAGGATTCTTGATTTTATTAACTAAAAGCAAAGTCGAATTTGGGGGGGGGGGGGTTTGGTTTAATTTCGATTAAACAAAAAAAGCGCTTAAAATAAGTGATTCTAAAAATAAGTTGTTTTGAAATAAGTGATTAAAACAGGTTAATCTGCCGGTTCGACATCCAACTTATCATCGGTCAATATAATTCCAGTCCCTAAATGATTTCAATTCCTATTAGATTGTAATTTCGAATTAACAAGCACAATTCATACTACAAGATTATAAATTCCTAATGTCCGGATTAAGCAAACGGATTAAAGTATTGTGAATTAAGCAAACACAATTGCGCGGATAAAGCAAACGCGATTAAATTATAGGAAGAACAATCATCGAATCAAATCAATATATATTCTATGGAACTTGAATTAAGCAAACAAGACATAGAGCACGATATTGAAAGGAATGAATAATTTAATTGGAATTGATAAAAAAAACCTCAAAGTATTTGGAACTCGACTCCGGCAGATTTCACCTTCGGATTAGTTCTCCATTACACGATCGTACCAAAGCTTCAAAATATTTTCGTGAATAGTCATAGATGAACAGTAACCGCGGCTGCCTAACCTAAGTCAAAGCCACAACCCGTTTTACAATCCAACTGGGTCAAACATACGACCCAGGCCCAAAACCAATTAACCCGAAACTTAACTAAAGCTAGTGCAGCAACTTCAACGCATATTCTGGCCCTTCTACAGTCCGATTCTGACTTTGACTCAAACATAATAATTGTAGCTCTTTCTCTTAGATTTCCGGCGATTATTAGAACGCCTCAATCGGACTCCTGGAACTCCAGATATGATCGTTTCCGTGCAGACTGTTATTGCTGAAAAATTAATACGAAAAACAAATAAGTGCAAAAATAAAATAAAATATAAAAACATATTAAAACATAAAAATAAATAAAACAAACCGAAGAAATACTTGAGTACAAACATGGAAGAACGTGCATTAAAATGCACTGATCAATCTCTTTTGTAATGCATGCACTTTTGCCTTTTAAATGACAAATATTTTGGTGTTTCTCTGTCTCTTTACTTTAACTATCATATATTTTGATTATAAAGCCATTTTGGTAATGGTTTGACCATTTTGGCTTTCGTAGTACCTTGAATATCTATGTTTTTGCAATCTTTACTTCGTACATGCTTGGTTTATACCTCTTCATATATTTCCCGTTTACTCTTAAGATCCTACGATCTTATGCTAATTCTTCAATTTCGTAAGCATTATTCGAAAATACCTTTAAGACTCGAAAGGGTCCTTCCCAGTGTGGGGACCATTTACCAAGTGCCTGATTCTTTCGATCTATAGGTAAAATAACTTTCCAAACTAGGTCATTATTAATAAACGTTTTATCTTTCACCTTTTTGTTGTATGCTCTGGATACTCTTTCCTTTTGTCTTTTTATCATCTCCAACGCTCGAAGTCTGTCTTCATCCAGATCTACTAACTCATTCATCATTAACTCCCAGTATATGTTGGGAGAAATATCTGTCTGTCTTTGTATCCTTACTGACTGCAGATATATCTCGATTGGGAGTACTGCGTCATGACCAAACGTCAGTTGGAAAGGCGTTGTATTTGTAGCTTCTTTTGGAGACGTTCGACAAGCCCAAAGTGCTTGGTCCAAAGTTTTATGCCAATTCTTGGGTTTCTTCCCCACATGTTTTTTGATAAGGCCAATTATTATCTTGTTTGCTGCTTCAACTTGTCCATTTGCTTGAGCATAGTAAGGTGTAGAAGTAAATAATTTGAAACCTATTTCTTTGGCGAAGTCTTGCATTTTCCGCCCAGTAAAGACCGATCCTTGATCAGTAGTTATACTTTCTGGGATTCCAAATCTGTATATAATATGTTTCTGAATAAACCCAATCACGGCCTCTTGATCCACATTCGCCAGTGGTATTGCTTCGACCCATTTTGTGAAGTAGTCTATTCCTACTAATATGTATCTTTGACCTTTAGACGACTTGGGGTGAATTTCTCCAATCAAATCTAGTGCCCATCCCCTAAAAGGCCATGGTTTCACTATTGTACTTAATTCGTTTGTTGGGGCGTGTTGGATACCTGCATGTTCTTGACATTCTTGACACCCTTTCGCAAACTCTATGCAGTCTTTTAACATGGAAGGCCAATACATTCCATAACGAAACAGAAACCATTTCATTTTGTGTCATGCTTGATGTGCACCACATGCTCCACTGTGTACATTCGAAAGAGCTAAATATGCTTCTGCTTCACCCAAGCATTTCAACAATACACCTTCAGGAGTTTTCTTAAACAATTCGTTTCCCATCAGGAAATATGACAGGGCTCTATACTTTACCTTCCTATCTGTATCTGTCGAAGGATGTTTTAGATAGTTTATTATTGGACTCCTCCAATCTGTATCTGCCAATGAGTCTATGTTTAGTATTTCGAACTCTTCTTTGTTGGCGTAACCTAATTGTGAATTCTCCAGGTCACTTGGGGAAAGTTTAGTAGACATTGCTCTCCCTCTTACTTCAATCAATTCTTCTAACTTCTCTTTTGATACCTTGTATCCTGAAGCTAGCTGTGCCAAGTCATTCGCTTCTTGGTTGTTGGTCCTTGAGACGTGTTTTAATTCCACATATTCGAATTTCTTGAGCAACCTATTTGTTATGACAAAGTACATGATCAAATTTTCTTTGATGCACTTGTATTCCTTTGTCAGTTGTTTAATGACCAATTCAGAGTCTCCTTTAATTTCGACTCTGGTTGCCCCCAATTCTAACAAAGCTTTAAGTCCAGCGATTAATGCTTCATATTCAGCTTCGTTGTTGGAGCATAAAGGGCCTTCGATTTTATACTTAAGCTTTGTTGGAATTCCATCAGGAGAAATTATTAGTATTCCAACTCCGGTTCCCTCTCTATGAGTTGAACCATCGAAATATAACTTCCAAGGCTTTAGATCCACATACTGTTGATGACTCTCAACTACTGCATGGTCGACAATGAAGTCTGACACAATCTGACCTTTCATCGCCTTAAGAGGCTGAAATATCAGTGAATATTCAGTAAGGGCTAAAGCCCATTTACCGATTCGACTATGCAATATTGGCTTAGATAACATATGTTTAATAACGTCACAATGAGACGAAACATAAACATCAACTGGCTTTATATAATACTTAAGTTTGATACAAGAGAAATACAAGCAAAGGCAGAGTTTTTCTATCGCGGTATATCTAGTCTCTACATCATTGAGAACTCTACTTAAGTAATAAATGGCTCTTTCGATGCCATTTTCATCTTCTTGTGCCAACATGCTGCCTATTGTTTTATCTGAAGCTGAAATGTATAGGCGCATGTGTTTCTTCTCATTTGGGGGAGATAGAATTGGTGGATGGATCAAGTATTTCTTGATTTTATCAAAAGCTTCTTGATGTTCACCACGCCATTCAAATTTTCCTTGCTTGAGCCGTAGTAGAGGTGAGAAAGCTTGCGTGCGTCCACTCAAATTAGAGATAAATCTCCTTAAGAAGTTTATCTTCCCCAATAAAGATTGCAGTTCTTTCTTCGTGGATGGAGACTTGGTTTCCATTATAGCTTTCGTCTTATTTTGGTTGATTTCTATCCCTTTCTTGTGGACTACGAAACCCAAGAAATCACCCGCCTGCACAAAGAAAGCACATTTGAGGGGATTAATCTTCAGGCCATGTTTCCTCATTCTTTCGAATGATTGGCCGAGATGATCGAGATGACTGATATCTGAGGTAGACTTTACTACAATGTCATCTATATATACTTGCATGAATGTTTCTATAAAGTCATGGAATATAGAATTCATTTCTCTTTGATAGGTTGTCCCGGCATTTTTTAAACCAAAAGGCATTACGACCCATTCGTAAGTACCTATTGCCCCTGGGCAACAAAATGCCGTTTTGGATACATCATCTTCTGCAATAAAGATCTGATTGTATCCAGAATATCCATCCAACATGCTCAAATACTCGAAGCCTGCGGATGAGTCTACTAGCATTTCTGCCACAGGCATGGGATATTCATCTTTAGGAGTAGCTGCATTGAGATCACGAAAATCTATGCATACTCTTAATGAACCATTCTTTTTAATTACAGGTACTATATTAGCAATCCATTCGACATACCTTGTAGTTTGGATGAACTTGCAACGTAGAAGCCTTTTGACCTCTGCTTTAATCTTTGAATGAATATCCGGCGCGAACCTCCTGGGAGTCTGCTTTATAGGTTTTTTCCCTTCTTTTATTGGTAATTTTAGTTCGACCAAATCTCTTGCTAGCCCAGGCATCTCATCGTAATCCCAAGCAAAACAATCTTTGTTTTCTTTTAACATTCTAATGACCGTTGCTTTTAGTGCTGGTTTTAGTTTCGCGCTGACGTACGTTATCCTCTTTTGACCTTCGTCTCCAAGATTTACTTCTTCGAGTGGATCTTGGGCTAACATCTTTATGTTTGATGCCATTGGGTCCTTTTCGAATCCCAGAGGCTCTTCATCGTAAATTGTGTCTAACCTCTGACTCGATTCCTCTCCTATGATCTTTTCGACTTGAACCGGATCTCCAAGGGATTTAGAACTCGTATGTATCTCTAGATCTATCACTTCTTTTTTGGTTAGAACTGTGTTAATCATTACATTTGATAATTCGGCTTCGAGAGCCGCCTTTCTTTTGTTCTCGGCCACGTAAGCCAAAATCTTTTCGAAGAAGGAGGACTCAGACATTATTAATGTCATCGTCCCAGCCTGTTGGCCGTATTGGTGGATAATTCTCCAATGGTTCTGTATCTGTTGGGCCATCCATGATCTCTCTGTCCCACTGGAATCCATTTGGGTGTAGAGTTAAATAGTACAATGCATTCTTATTTGGGGTATACATCTCCTCCGCAGCATGACAAGGACCTATGTTTGCCAAGTTTCTATCGAAGTTAGTTTTATTAACTTGGTTAACTTCAGCCATATAGTAACTCTGATCCCCTTCGATATTCTCTACTATACCATCATCTCTCCAAATGGTTACCCTCTGATGCATTGTTGAAGGCACAACTGCAATTCCATGGATCCACTCTCTCCTAAGCAAAAGATTGTAATTTGCTCTTGCTGGTATAACCATAAACATAGTTGGCCTCGTGACTGATCCCACGGTTAAATTCACCTGAACAACTCCTAGTGTTTGTCCTATCTTGCCTTCGTAGTTAGATAAAACCATGTTGTGTGGCCTTATATCAGTATCGAACATACCAATTCTTTTCAGCATGTATTGGGGCATTAAGTTCACTGCTGCCCCCCCCCATCGACTAGGACTTTATTAATGCCAACATTTTCAATTTTAGCCCTTATATAGAGTGGTTTCAAGTGATTTCGCATACCTTCGTCGGGCCTCTCGAAGAAAGCGTTATGCTCTTCAACTGCACCATTATTCAGCACATAGTAACACACAGGTCTGTGTTTCGCCATTTCTTCGATATCAGCCTCTTCGCAGTCTTCGACTTCAGTTTCCTGATTAAACTCATGAGGGAGCACAGATACAACGTTGCAGTTGAGGTTTATAGATGACACCCCATCAGAATCGAAATCATTTGTCATTCTATCTTCTTCTTTCCAAGAACTGGAACGAATCTTTTCTTCTTCATCCAAGATCTTTTCAGCTTCGAATAGCCTGCGTTCCACCGGAGGTTTGCTTGACTTTGCCCCCTAATGTGGGACTTGGTTGCTACTAGACTCTCCAGCTTCTCTTGGCCTATATTTCCTTTGAGCTTTTTTCATTCTCTGGTGCCTTCTCCACTGGGATCGGGACATCGGATTTTTTCCTTTGTAATTCTCCAATCGATACATCTCTCGATTTGGTTTTTGGAATTGCTTCCTATATGCCATTGTAGTCCTTTCTCCTTGGTCCCAACTTCGCCATTTGTTGGTTCTTGCACCAGCTTGCACCCATCTGTCTCTGGGTACATCCGCAGGAACTTTGAATGTTACCCTTCGAGCTCTAGGATGTGGGCTATCAGGTCTTTTCGTTGGGGTCCATATGTCGAAACCGTATAGGTTAGGACGCAATCCCTGAGTTTCTCGACCCATGTAGCAGTACACACGTTCGAATGATCGTGCCAGCATTTCATCATAGACCGCCCCACATCTGGGACAGAGTGCAACTTCGGTGTTTTCCCTGTGACATCTGACCAAAAATCCCACTAAGCTTTCCTCCATCTTTGGGTACACTTGTAGCAGAGGGTTTGGTTCTCTCCCAGGGTGTTCCCATCTTTCGCGTCGAGCCCTTTCGAAGTTAGCTTCGAGCCTTCGATTCAGCATGATCGAACATCTTGAACACATCCATTGTTTTCCGCCATTCCTTTCATGGCAATTCCAGAGGTAGTCCTTGAGGCTTTCTCCTTTTGGAGAAATTTCAATGCCCCCCTTTTGCCTTGACAACCATGTCTCCAATTCGCCAAATTCAGACACTGGACGTCTGGCGCTGACCATGTTAACAACTGCTGGAGGAACTTCAGAGATCTGGATTTTCTGGAGCTTCATCCAGAGGTCTTCAGTGGCCTCGCTATTCTCTCCCCTCAAACCTTCAGTTATCTCTGTCTTGGAAGATTCTTCAACATCAGTATTGAAGATTGCATCATCATTTAGGCTTTCAGTAGCCTGCTCTCCATTGAACACCGTTTTAGTTTCCGTAACTTCGACTTCAGATGTCTCTACCATGTTGATATCCAATGGCTCACAGAGGCTAGCGTCAGCAATGTTCAGAGGATTTGTGTCGACCCTCATGTGGCTCTTGATCTTGTCAGCAAATTTCAACCTCCCATCCTTGATAGCATTTTGAATTAGATCCCTGAAAAGAAAACATTGTGAGGTTTTATGGCCCAAAAAACCATGATATTTACAAAAACCTCTCTTCTTCCGTTGTTCTAACGGAGGAATTTCGGAATTTGGAGGCAGTATCATTTGGCCATCTTTTACCAGTAAATCAAATATTTCATCACACTTGGTGACGTCGAATGTGTAAGTTTTCTTAGGGAATCTATCGTTCTTATCGCTTTCTACTGGGTTTTTTCCGTTTGCAGGGTTGAGTAGTTTGCAGGCATAAGGTGGTGCTTCCTTAAGTTCAGCCAAATCTATTTCGACTTCTTCAGGGCTGTATGAGTCGTTAAAAGACCCGTCATCAGCGTCCTCCGCTTCGACATACGCTACCCTTTCCTTTTTATAGTTTTTATTTGCCTTAGCCTTTTCTGCCTTCAAGCGTTCGACTTGTCGAACCCTATCTGCCAATTGGGCCATATCCCTAAGGTATTGAGTATCTAGTTTCTTCCTAATTGAATAATCTAGACCACCCGCAGCCATTTCGACTAGTTCATGCTCTGGGACTGTTGTGAAACACCTTGATTTCAACAGTCGGAACCTATTTAAGTAGTCATCAATTGGTTCTGTAAACTTCCTCTTAATACTGGCCAATTCTTTCAGACTTATCTTGGTTTGACCCATGTAGAATTGTTCATGGAACAACCTTTCTAAGTGTGCCCAAGCATCTATCAAATTTGGTGGCAAAGTTGTGAACCAAATGAAAGCATTCTTTGTTAGCGAACTAGGGAAATATTTGATCCTTAAATCCTCGTTCCCCGCTAAGTCTCCTGCCTCTGTCAGGTATCTGGCAATATGTTCCACAGTCGACTCGCTAGTTTCGCCTGAAAACTTTGTAAACTTGGGTACTTTAGTGCCTCTAGGAAACTCTGTTTGCATGATATAATCTGATATAGGGGATGTATAATTTGGACGCCGAAGTCCAGTACTAAGGCCATTATTGGCCATAACCCTTTCTATCATGGCAGTTAGGTTATTTTCTGTAGCCAGATTTTCTCTCCTGACTCTCTGGAAGATTTCATCTGGGTGTTCGTTCCTACCCACTATCCTTAATCTGAGTCGATCTTCCTCCATCTCCTGTTGAACAGGAACAACTCTTTGATTCAAAGCCTCCAAATCTATTACTTGGTTCCTTTCGATTGCCGCTGTTCTTTGTGGGGCAACTACATTATTAGTAGTTGTCCTAGACGGAGGGACCACATCTTGAATACGTTCCATAATGGGTCCTTCTTCTCGATACAAGGGCTGCTTGTCTCTTCGTCTAGGTGGTGGAACTCCCATGAAATCTGCCATTCGATTCATTTGAGATGATATCTTTTGGAAAATCTCCACATTCTCTCGATTCGTACTAGTAATATTTGTTGCTAGCGGATTCAAAATTGAAGCCAGTTCCTTGGCCAAGACCCCTAACATATCATGGTTGCTTGCATCCATTTCTTGTCGGAATGCTGCTTGATTACTTGTGGTGAAATTGGGTATTTGGGCAGAGAAGCCAGTATTTTGTGCACTTCGACCCACTGAACCGACATTTGGTGAAAACGTCGCATTGTTAGTTGTAGTATATGTAGGTGCTGCTCCTCGTACGCCTGTTCCATATGGATATGGCATTCCGTATGGGTAGTTTGGCCTCCATTCGAACGCAGAGTTCGACCCTGGGTTAAATAAGTTATTTGCAGCATTTGTCGAGAAAAGTGGTATCTCGTTTGCGCTTGTAGATGCAGGTGCGGTAGTCGACACTGAAACTGGAATAGTCCCTGACGGTTCTGTATTATTCTCAGGTATAGCCTGGGAACTATCCGTGGGTCTCGATCCATTTGGACCCGGTGTATCCCGCGCTCCTTGAGTTGAAGTCGAAACGTGCGCAGAATTTTCCGCTCCTGATCCAGAGCCTTGTGGGGGATCTTGATTTCCCCCTGCATTGGTCGTGACGACCATTTTCCTGTTGTACCTTCGTTTGGGAATCGGTTGTGCACTGTTTGTTACTTTACCGTTCCTAAGGTTCATACAAGGTCTTGATATTGTCTAGACAAAAATAAAACAATTGATTAAAAACAATCTGCTTGACACTGTCCCACCAGGTGTGCCAATTTGTTTACGGTGATTTCCGGTAAACAACCGCTAGTCTTCCAAACTATAATAAATATGATTTGGTTACTCGCGGGATCGACTAGATTGATCCTACGACATAGTCAAAAAGATTGTTATTGATGGTCATTTGAACCATATCTACGATTCATTTTGTCAATAAGAATTTCTTCGATCGAAACAAACAAAAATAGCAATCACTTCGTTATACACGTGATTATAACTTCAACGAAAGGTAAGTCAAGATAAAATATGAGACAAACTGTAAAAGTGCAGAAATCTTAAAGTGCAAAAATGTTAAATACTTCAAAGATAAATGACATAAAAATAATGAGCACGAAAACGTAAATGGCAAGAAGTAAATGGAATGCAATAATATTGAAAGATACTTGAAAATAAAGGGAAAATACACATGTATTAAAATGGCGGTGTCATACGTACATTTCTCAGCGAACTCTTTCTCTTTAACACTTGATACTTGAGTAATATGTGAGTGATTTGTACAAAATGAACACCCTGAATCCTAACATTAGAACCCTTATTTATACTAGTTTCGACCTTAACGGTCCTACGCTAATCTAATGCCACGTTTCTCATAAGACCCTCGGGAACGCCATCTGTCTTTAGACAGTTACTAAACCGTCTTCGAATTTCAAATCCTCCCGCCTAAGTCCTTCTTCGACGCGTGGCAGTGTATTTAACATTAAAATACCACGAAAATACACTAAGCATCAGTACTTAACATATTTCGTAAAATTTGTCTAAGTCTCGAAGATATACACTCCTACTAGCTTTAGCATTCATTATCTTTGTTATAACTTAGAAATCTTCGTTCTCGAAGCATGGCCATTAGGAGCCATTTTTATCTTCAAAGATGGTCATCAGTAACCATCCTCCCTTCGATTTTTTATCTTTCGAAGGACCATGTTTGCAAAACGAAATCTTCAGCTAACAGATATTTATTTTAATTTATATATCAACAAAAAACAAAATATTATTCATTTATAAATACTATTTTGACAAAATATAATTTATCGTATTGTTTGTATGATATTTATTTAAGAATGTAATTTCATGTATATCATTCTTTATACTTAAGATAAACGTGTAAGACGCAATTTTATGTATCGAATTTTAAACTTATTTTGACAATTATAAACTTTTTTTTATAGACATGTATGAATGATAAAACACAAAATTATATTTTCCTCTATATGTGTACGTATGACACAATAATTTTTTTTTGTGAAATACCGAACCAACCAAACCAACTCAAACCGCATTAGTTTGATTTGGTTTTATTCTTAAAAGCCAACCAAACAAAATTGAACCGCATATTTTTTTCTCTTTCGGTTCACATGATTTTTAGCGTAAAAATCGCCCAAATCGCATTGGAACACCCTTAGTAACAAGTGTAAAAAGAAAAAAAACTAATTTGTAACTTAATAGTGGGATTTGGAAATTACCGTAACTAGGGTGCATGAAATATACTTCTTCTTCCCATACATGTTGAGCCACGTGCTCTCCAAAGTATATGAGTAAAGACGTGTCTGTGGGTCCTCCTGAAAACAGGTTTGCGGGGGGGGGGGGGGGGTAACCTCATCAGTTAGGAACTGGGGTGCAACTGACTCATCCTCATCATGGGTCGTACGACTCTATGATTACGACCCTCGTGAAGGTCAACTCCTAGAGGCCGACGCCTCCCTATCGTGAGGCAAACCGGATGTAGCCTGCTCGTGCAGACGAGCCCTTCCTTGGTTTCTTTGGTTTTCATCCATATCCTGAAGAAAAAAAACAAATTATGACACAAGAAAGAGCTCGGATATGCATCTCCGAACACCTGAAACAACCCAGTTCAGAAATACATATTCGAAATAAGCTCTGTCTGCTTTAATGGCATCAGCTTTTCTGTAACTTCCCTAACTCATTCAAACTCAACCAAACTCATCCTAATCATATAAACCTAGTCTCTTAACACGAATACTAACCTATTTGAGCTAATGCATTAATAAAAAAAATTAAAAATAAGCTAAATGAGAAACTTACTCAAATATGTGTTGGTGAGAGTTTAAATTGCTATAATTTTGAATGTAGTAGGTATAAGGAGTTGAGAATGGTATGAAACAAGTAAATGTAGCTTCAAAACTTGATATTGAGTGGGAACTTGAAATGGGTAGAATGAGGTAGAGAGGAAGTTGTTTTATGAAAATGAAGAATGAGAAGAGGGAATGGTTTGACGCAAGCTTTAAATATGTCCACCTAGTTCGGAGATGCATCTCCGAACTAAGTTTTAATTAAAAAAAGATTTGTTCGGAGAAGCATCTGCGCACATACCTTTAAAATGACTTTGGTTGTGCATCTCTAAATTTTACTAAGGAAAAAATGGTTTTTGGTGCATCCGTAGATGCATCTCCGAAAACACGGGATATTTTAGGAATTTCATGTAGGGTCTGGGAGAATGTATAAGGGTGGGCTGAGAAATTGCCCCTGACGTATTCCTATCCCTAGTTATGAGCTATCAAATCGGCATGTTCGATTTCGAGCGTGACTCATCTAGTTCTAAAAGCTAAATTATTGAATGGGTTAGATTGGGTTTATCCATATATTTAGTAGGGGAATGCTTATTGCACTCTCAGTGGTGCTCCCGCATCTCGATGAAAAATCAATAATGCTTCTAAAATTCAAAAATACACTGGACGCATACTTTTTTTTATTGAGAATATATTTTTTTCCATAAATTTGACACTAAAAAAATTAGAGAATTTATTTATAGACCCCTCAACTTTCTTGGAACCCCGTGGCAAAATTTCTAAAATGCCTATATTTCGGAAGTGCATCTCCGAAGTCACTTTTTTATGAAAAAAAATGTGATTTCGGAGATGCACTTTCGAAAACACTTTATTTTTCGAAAAAAAAATGTGATTTCGGAGATGCACTTCCGGAAACACCTTTTTTGGGAAAGGGGGTGTTTTCGGAGATGCATATCCGAAATATTCCAATTTTTGGTCTTGGAATTTTTCGGATATGTATATCCGAAAAAAGTCAATAATAATTAAAAAAATAATTATTAAAATAAATGAATAATAAATGATTTTTTTTATCAGAATTAATTATTAAAATAATTTTTATTTTTGTGAATTTTATTTATTATTTTGAAAAACTATATAATTCTAAATTTATATTAAAATATGAATAAAGTAGTAAACAATTATTAATGTAATTTTTGAATTTTGAGAAATATTTTTTTAATATATAGGAATTTACTAAGAAATACCTAAAAATCATATTAGTGATTGTGTCCACAAATAATATATGAAGGGTAATGTCATAAAAATAACTATGGACATTCCATAAGTAATTAAATTTAACAAAATAGTTTAGTAAAAAAAAAAAACAAAATAGTATAGTTTTATATAGTTGAATACGAGTAAATGTCAATATAACTATAGTTTTTTTTATCAACGTCAATTTACAAATGTTTAAAACTTCCATGTATGTTATGTTTATTTTTATATGTTTATGGGATATATTTATTTTTTATTTTTTATTCATATATACAAATAAAAGATCATTTTTGTTGCGTTTCTTTATTAATTTGAGTTAAATATACTTTAATTTTTTTATGTATAAAGGACAAATTTATATCTTATATATTTATGTATCAATATGAAGATTTTTCATCTCATATTTTTTATATTTATTTTTATATTTATGAGTGATATTTTTTATATTTATTTTTTAATTTATAATTGGAATTAGAATAAAAACATCCACCGTATAATTATCATTGTTATTATTATTCATAACTTATAAATTATATCAATTTTATGATATCTGAATTAATTAATATTTCAATTTTTTTATTTTTTTGGGGATTTTGATTAATTCCGATATGCATATCCGAATAAATTGACTATTTTTTTTTTCAATTTTTTTTTTGGTGTTTTCGGAGATGCATGTCCGAATCAACGAAAATCCCAATTTTTAAAAAAATACATCTTCAAAAGGTATTTTCGGATTTCAAGCAGGGATTTTCACAGCTGGGTCCATAACGAAATTTCCAAAAATTAAACCTTTCGCATTTGGTTGTAAATGTCAACATCTTTTTAGAGGAGGCGGCTAAAGGTCCAATGGCCAAAAACTTTATTTGAACTATGTTTTTGGTGAAATAATTCAGCAGTTAATATTGTATATTTCACTATGTAATTAGCTATTTTATTTTACTTTATTTTATTTAGTTAAGTTTAATTTTAGTAATACTCTATTTTGAATTAACTTTTGGGCGGACCTTAAATATTATATTTAAAGAGAATTTATAAAATAATTTTTTTTTAAATAATTTAGTGGTTAGAATTCATCTTTTAAAAATTAAACCGCGATCATATATTTGATGTTTATGCACAGTTATCAACTGTTAAGAGTCTTACATTGAATAATATATAGCTTGAACATGTGTTTATAAGTCGGAGCAATTTTTACCTTACAAACCAATTTTATAAAGTTAAATTAGATCCAATCACATTTTTTAACATCAACTCAGTTGATATATATATATATATATATATATATATATATATATATATATATATATATATATATATATATATATCTTTTTAAAATTTATATAGTAATATATGTATGTGTAAACGAATTAAAAAAATTGCAATTTATGCAAATTATGCAATGAATTTCCATCATAAAAACCAAAATAATCGTTTATTGAAACAATATATAACTATTTTTTTAATGATGAATTAAATCTATCATAAAATAAAAAATTAGTACACCATTGCTCACACCTATTACAGAAAAACAAAATTACAAGACGTGGCCCACAAGATAAAAATAGAAAGAAAACAATAAAACACCATAAGAAAAACAGCATAAAAACAAAATGCTAGACTGGACTACCAAAGATAATATAGTCCAATTATTCTAAAATTATTCAATGACACCAACAAGAGCAACTACCTACTTACTCTTTTATTGTAACCAATCAAATGCAAAATAAGATAACTTCATCCAAAAGCAGCAGATGCAGGAGGTGGAGGGTTGACATGAAATATGTCAAGAAGTTGATCAATAGATGTGTAGTTATGTTCAGGATATAGTTGTGAAGCTTCAAGATCATCTTCTCTTAGTTCAAACATATGGTCTCCTCTAACATATGCACTATGAATTATTGAAATTGGTATATCTTGTGGAGGAGGTAAAGCTGCACATCACAAATATTTAAGAATTTATCAATCATATAAATGTTCAGTTTAATTATAATGTTGACGTTCAAAGTCGAACTGGTAGATTTAATAAATAAAAAGGAAAGTTTACTTTGTGATAATTTAACAATCTCTTCCTCAGATATAATAGTCTTGGAAAATTTCTGATCAGTCTTCTGCTCCCATAGCGATATCAATTCGTTTTGTGATATGATATTTTTCGAAGATCGATAAGTAACAATGCGATTTTGTGTTCTTGGATCATTTGCTACTTTAATAGTGTAGGTACCAATATCTTCTTCATAATTTAGTACACCTAATGAATGGATGTAAGAGAGATTGTTAATATTGCTAATTCATTTTATGTTATATGATAAGTTAGTTTTTGGAAATCATACCCTTGATATCACCATCACCATAAACAACAATTTCATTATTTTCCTCATAGGGACGAAGCAAGAAATTTACAACATATGCACCACAAAAACTTGCCGAGATATAAGTATAAGGGATGTTAGCTGCTTCAATTTCTCTTCTAATTTTTCTTTTCTTATCAAGAAAAGCTTGAAAAGGAGGTAGAGGATTTATTCTATCCTCTTCCACACCAAATTCCGATGGAAGAAATCTCTACAAAAAATATGCAAAATAACAATTTGTAATGTTATTTATATCGAACATTCAAAAATTTGAGACGACTATAAAAATATGCAATACCTTGATATTACCAGCAACTTTGATAGCATCGATAATTTTGAGTTGCTCCAGAACTTGAGGGTATCCGTACGTGCATATCACAATGTCAACTTGTTTAATCACTTCTACAAGATGCTCATGCTCAAGATTTCCCTGCAATTATTATTATTATTATTATTATTATTTTTATTCAATACTCATTAGAAAAATAACTTGTTAAATTGATTTTCTTATATCTTTGGCATCATGCATGGAAAAAACTTACCTCCACTAATGTTACTCCTATAGAGTTAAATTCTTGGCAAAGTTGTTTCTTAAAGGGAGAAGTTTGTGAGGTTATAGGTCGAGTGTACACAAAAGTTGGATAACCTAAAGAGATGCTTGCCTTCACCACATACTTTCCTATATAACCAGTTCCACCAAATACAATAATCCTATTATTCTTATTACCCTCCATTATTTTTTGGTGCCTTGTAAAAATAATAGTGCGATAGATGTAATATTATGAGATAGATAGATAAAATAAGATTGATATTGAATTAATGAATGTTGAGGAATGTCATATATATAGTTGTAATATCACATGCAGATCTATTAGTCAACATTAATTCTTTTTTGACTTGCTTCGATCTTGTACCTACCTTTTTATTTTTATTTAGGTTTTTTCTTTACCCACCTCCCTATGGGGTCACCCCCAGCAAAAACCTCAGTTTACCCCTGCTTCGGAAATGGACTTCCGAAGTATTTTTTTTTTTTAAATTTTCTCAGACTTCGGAAGTTCATCTCCGAAAACACCAAATGGAGGGTGTTTTCGGAGATGAACTTCCGAAAACACCTTTTTTCAGATTTTGGGGGGTTTCGGAAATGAACTTCCGAATTATGCAGAAACTATGTTTTTTTTTATGATTTTGGAAACAGCCTCGTATTTTTAACTAAAGAAAGAGGGCAAATAAAATAAGCGATATATAAACAGAAAATACTAATATACTAATATGATTAGAATAGTGATATATACAAACCGATCCGATCCAAATCCAAATAATAATAGTGTACGAAAGATACAATCCAAAAACAAAAAAATAAACCCGACCACTACTGGGTATGCCTAACCCTCTCACCCTGGGCCCTCCTCTGCCGCCTGTATGCCGCCGCACGGCCCGCATCAGTGATGATCATCTCCATCACGGCGACTGCCTCTGGGCAGCCCTGATGAACGACACCTCGATCCAACGCGTCCCGCCCAAGCATCTCTATCCGCTGGCAGATCGGCAGGAGATCAATGGCGTGGTCATCCTCGGCCTGCTGGTTCTCCAGGATCTCCTCGTGTGCTGGCCTAGGAGCGCCGGGAGCGTCGGGTGTCAGCAGAGGATGTGACACCCGATAGAACCATGTGACGTACTCCTCCACACTGTACCAGTCCTGGGTGACCCGCATGCGACGGTACTCCTCCGGTACCACATGATGCTCCCAATCCTCAAACATGGCAGTGAGCTGCACTCTGGTCACTGTGTCGGGAGCAGCCTCAAAGGGTGACCTGGGTATCATCTGCACAAATCCGAACTGCCGCATGCACCGCTCAGGGAGATACCGGACCATGATGGTAGTCCCGCATGCCAACCAGCCAGAATATAGAGATATGCCGTCAAAGGGGACAATCTGAGTGTAGTCGCTGAACGGCCTCCAGGTGACGTCATCGTGCATCGTGCGGTCCAAGTACCCACGGTATGGTCCCACCGCATTGTTCTCCCTCTGAAGAACGTATCTGGCGGCCCTGGGCATGGCGTCAACGTACGCAGGATCGATGTGGAAGCCGTGGATGCGGGAGAAGTAGGAGATGATCCAGCTCTGAAACATAAATAAATACGAAACATAAGTAAATACGAAACACAAATACGAAACATAAATAAATACGAAACAATTAAAATGAAACGTACCGTGAGTAGTGTGCAGGATCCGGTCAACTGCCTTGTCCTCCAGTTGGAGGCCTCATTCAGCTTCTGGTATAGGTATGCCAGAGTAGCTGCCCCCTAGTTCCACTAGTGAACGGTGGTCAACTCCATGAAGTAGCGGAGGTAGGTCACATCGACGTACCTCGCACTCTTGTCCACAAAGATCGCAACGCCTACCACATGCATGTACCAGCACCGGAGAGCGCAGCCACGGTGATAATGTGTAAATAGCTCGTCACCCGCATCCTCAGCCTCGGCCGCCGCCACCAGGTGGTGCTCGAAGTAGCGGCTCAGTGTGGTGAACCGGATATGAGGCCCTGATGTCGTGGCGCACTGAAAGTCAGCAACTTCGGGCTCCATACCCAATTAGAGCGCCATCCACTCAGTGGCTTCGACCCTCTGGATCCGGGAGTGGGTCAACAGCGGACCCCTGATCGGCAGGTGGAGAAGACACTGCACATCATGCAAGGTGATCGTCATCTCCCCAACCGGCAAGTGGAAAGAAGACGTCTCCTTGTGCCACCGCTCCACAAAAGCCCCCTGCATGCCATGGCTGGTGGTGGTGTACCCCGTCATGCAGAGCCCACTAAGCCCTGAACCTCTCACAGCGTCGTTAAACCACTCGACAGTCGGTTTAAATAGACTGAAAATCTTTCGGGCATGGTTCACCATTTTCAACGGCTCTCTCTCCTGTTACAAAAAAACAAATAAAAAAGTATGTTAAATAGACGGTTAATAAAATATTGAATAAACGTCTAAATTATAAACGGTTAAATAATGTAGTCGGGCAAATTATAAAAAATACCTCTCCCTCCCAGATCCGCCGAGCGACGTGGTCGCGGTAGGATATCAGCACGGAAGTGTCAATGGGCCCTCCCAGGTAGCTGTCCTCCTGCTCATCCTCCTCCCCGGGTGGAGGGTCAACATCCGGTACCCCCTCCGCCTCGTGGTATGGCACTGCCACCTCCTCCTCCTCCTCCTCCTCCTCCTCCTCCTCTCACTGGCGGGAAGAAGATACCCGAGCCAGCCTACTCCTAGATCCAGATGTAGAGGTACCCTCACCCATCTCCACGGGAACTCGCACACGTTGTCCCCGTCCCTGTGTCGACGCCAGCTGCGCCGCCGCCCGCTCGCGTCTAGCCGACGTAGTCTGGGTCTCTCTACCCTGTCTGATGCGTGCTGGTTGGTTGCCTGACATGTTCCTGTAAACAATTGAAATCGATTAATATGCGAGACAACAGAAAAAACTAAAAAAATTGCACTTCTGATACAATTCGGAAGTTCATTTCCGAAACTGGGAATGGAGGTGTTTTCGGAAATGACTTCCGAAACACCCCTGCGCAGAAGTTCTCTGCAACCTCCAATGGCAGACCCCAAAATCCTAAATCAAACCTATGTCTACACATTCTAAACATCCTAAATATCAGTACAAACCTAACCTAATACATTTTTTGCTATTTGTAAACACCCTAATATAAATTTTAATCATAGATCTTAAAATCAAAATGCTTACCGATTGAATAGATTGGAGGACTTTTGAATGTAGTAGAGCAAGTAGATGGAGCCTTTGATGTAGCTTGGAAGTGGTTTGCAGAAAAATCTCTTTGGGGTTGAGTTTGGAAGAAGATTAGGGTAAATGAATCGGGGGAGGGGGTTGTTTTGCTTAATCTGCAAAAATGGCAGTATTTCGGAAATAAACTTCCGAAATGCTGTTTTCGGAAATGAACTTCCGAAAGAAGACAATTTTTTCAAAAAAAAAGGCGCTTTCGGAGATGCATCTCCGAAAACACCTTTTTCTTGCATTTCAGAAATGCATTTCCGAAGTCAGAAGTAGTTTGAGTTTTTTACTAGAGGTGGACTAGAAGGTTGGGAGGTAGCCAAAGAAATTTCCTTTATTTAAGGGGTTAAGTATTTTCTTTTCTTAATCATGTATGATTTCTTCATGTGTTTCTAGTTTGATGAAGAAATATATATTTTGTAAACTGGATTACAACACATGATACAAATTCATCACCATTAAACCATGTTTAAATTATTTTATAGAATCTTTGTTATTGTTAAAACGTAAATAATTAAAATATTTAATTCTCGACCAAAATATAATAGAATATTTAATTATTTTATCATAGCTGAATTGTGACTGATCTATATTTTTAAGGAAAATAAGAAAATGACTAACCAGAAAACAAGTATGGAAATGTCAAATAATAATATTCTCATTCAAAGGTATGTATATGTGCCATTCAAACATCTGACTATATAGCTAACAAACCTTGTTTAAGGAATAAATAAAATCACGTGACAAACATTCTGTGAGCACAGTGATGATTTCTTTCATATTAGCACTTTTTGTTACAGCCAACTTTCTGCATTACCATTGATAACTTCTTGGATAAAATTATTTATTTTAATAAATTATTTATTTTGTTTATTTTTATTTTATTTATTTTTAGAATTTTTTTTAATAAATAATTATTGTTAGGTGTTTGCATGGTTCTAAAACCAAACGAAATTGAACCAAATATATGGTTCAATTTGATTCTTAAAACCATGTTAATGAAATCAGTTTATTTTTTTAAAAACCGGTTTACAATTAGATTGGTCCAATTCAAAACCGGTTTATATTAAAAACAGTTTTTATATAAATCAGTTTTAAAATCAAAATTTCCTCAAACTTGTTTTGATTTAAACTCCGTTTTTAACTTCTTCTTAACTATATTCAATTGTTTTAAATCCCTTTTTGTAATCAACAAATACTTGTCGGCGACAAATCTTAAAATCTTAGTAATGACATTTTCAAATTTCGATCAACAATTGTTTGATTTTGGAAAATATAGAGCCAATCAAAATAGTAAGAAAGGACCATAAAGATAATAGACTACCAAAATGTTTTTATTGAAGGAATTTTTTTGATTAAATGTATAATATAATATAGTAATAAAATTATATAGTTAAACAGAACATTAAATTGAATTAAAATAATTAACAATCATGAAATAAATATGCTAAAAAATTGTTTAAAAAATAGTCTTAATTTTCAATTGAGTAAATTAAATATGAATTATTGTATGACAATTATCTGGTGTGTTACTGTTACCATTGGTAATCTAGTTTTTTTTTTTTTTTTTTGAACAAAGGAAACTCAACTCATATCATTAATAAGTAAATGGTCAATACAAGGAGGAACCATATTAAAGAAACTACGCCTAGTCCAAGAATCGGCCGCCTTAGCTAAAGCATGAGCAACCGAATTCGCTTGGCGCTTTACAAACTTTACCTCAAAGTTGGGAAAATTATCCAATAAACTACGAATAGATGAAATAATAGAACTAAACTCAGAGAAACCATTAACATCAGAACAAATGGCGTGAATCGTATTTTGAGAATCACTCTCAAAAATAACATACTCCAGATGCAAATCAATAGCACTACGAATGGCTTCTTTGAGGGCCAAAGCTTCCGCTTCCAGGATTGGGAAGGAACCAAAATCCCAAGCAGTACCAGCAGAAATGAAGTTCCCCATATGGTCTCGAATACACCAGCCCCTATTAGTAGTACCCCGATTAATATTAAATCCTGCGTCAACATTGCATTTTAATCTGCCTTCCAACGGAGGTCTCCAAGTCAGCTGATAAGGGTGCACATGATCTCGACTACCAATATCCTGAGCCACAAACCACTCCTGCCAACTACAGAAAGCATTCAAACCAATTTTAGAATAAGCATCACTCTCATTGTTTCAAATCATGTTGTTACAGTTTCTCCACAAAATATCAATCATAACCGCAACTCTCCCTGCCAGCATACTATCCTCACTACTACAAATATCCAGAAGAACAGAAGCAACATCATCATGAAAATTAATAATACGGGAATCAATAATATTGGACAAACCTGCCGATTGCCAACACCGATTAGTCACCAAACAGCCAAAGAAAACGTGCCACGAATCCTCCATATGAGTATGACAAAAAGGACACGTGACCGAGCAAGCTACATGATGATGAAACAACCTACTTCTTGTGGGAAGAACATCTCTACAAATTCTCCAAATAAGATGCTTAACTCTCGGAGGGGCCTTAATATTCCATAGACTACACCAGTCACCATCGACACGATTAGAATCAGGGGTACCACGCGTTTTCCTCCATAATATATACCCCGACCGCACACTATAGCAACCATCTTTCTCCTCTTTCCAAATCAATTTATCTTCCACAACATCCTCAACCAAAGGAGTTTGAAGAATATCCTTCACAACCCCACAATCAAACAGAAGCTTTATAGCATGGACATTCCAACACTTACCAAGAGGCGACATAAGCTCACTAATTGTCATCCCATACACACCTTGTTGCTGAGGGCCTCTCACCAAACCTTCATTCAGCCCTCTGATCCATGACTCCCCCATAACTGGAATGTTCTTCCCATCACCAATACTCCACCTACAACCAAGGGTTAACAACTCCCTAGCTTGCCAAATACTCCTCCATACAAAACTAGGATTAGTACCAATATCAACATCAAAGAAAGGCGAATGAGGAAAATACCTTGCTTTATAGATTCTGGACACTAAGGAGTGCGGATTAGACAACAGGTGCCACCCTATCTTAGCCACCATAGCCAAATTAAAGGATCTAAGATCTCGAAAGACTAACCCACCATCCTTCTTCGAACCTGTCAAGTTTCCCCACGACATCCACCTTATACCATTTTGGTTATTACCCCTCCCCACCAAAAGGAATTGAGCATTTTTTCAATGTCGTGCACAATGCCTTCAGGAAGAATAAAAAGACTCATAATGTAGGACGGGATGGCTTGAAGCACTGATTTTATCATGACCTCTTTCCCTGCTTTTGAAATCGGCCTTCCCCTCCATGAATTAATCCTCTTCCAAATACGATCCTTCACATAACCAAAAGCAGCCTTCTTACTTCGACCTACTAGGGACGGGAGTCCCAGGTAGGTGCCAGTACCAAGAACATGACGAACTCCCATAATGGCAGCTAGATCCTCCTGAGCAGGTAAGCTGATATTCCTACTGAAGAAAACCTCCGATTTAGAGAGGTTTATCTCTTGACCTGACACATCAGCATACAAATTAAGAAGCTTCATCATATTGTTCACTTCAGTGAGATTAGCCCTGCAAAACAGAAAACAATCGTCAGCAAAAAGCAGATGAGACACACTAGGTGCTCCTCTGCAAATTTGAACCCCATGGATATCACCGCGCGCGACAACTCCTCTGATAAGAGCCGAGAGACCTTCCGTGATAAGAATAAAAAGGTAAGGGGACAGAGGATCCCCCTGCCTTAAACCTCTTCCTGGTTGTATTGGTCCAACACTATCTGCGTTCACTAGAACAGAATAACTCACTGACGTAACACACATCATCATCCACCGAATCCAATTATCTCCAAAACCCAACCGACTCAGCATACCCCTCAGAAAACCCCAGTCAACCCGGTCGTAAGCTTTACTAATATCAATTTTCAGTGCCAACTGAGCATTATTCCCCGAAGTCCTTCTCTTGAGCGCATGGATAACTTCAAACGCAATCATGGCATTATCAAGGATGGATCTACCTTCTACAAAAGCTGGTTGTTCCTCCCCAATACACTTATCCAGACACTTCTTCAGCTGATTAGCCAGAAGTTTAGATACAACTTTATAAACCATATTACACAGAGAGATAGGCCGCAAATCCTTCATGCTAGTGGGATTGCCACATTTAGGAATAAGGCAAATATTGGTATCATTAAGTTTATCCGGAAAAGACCTCTTTCCAACCACAACTTAGCTTCATTAAAAATATCATCACCACAGATATCCCAAAAATTCTGATAAAAAGCCGGATTAAAACCATCCGGCCCCGGTGCTTTGTCAGGGTGCATTTGAATTAAAGCTTGGTAAACCTCTTCTTTCACAATAGGCGCCGAGAGAACATCATTATCATTAGCTAAAATTACTGGTTGAATCAAATCCAAAACCGGGTCGTACACCCCTGCCTTAGCTTCAAATAACATATCAAAATACCGCTTCGCAACACCACATAACCCTTCCTGGTCCGTAATCATTCCTTCCCCCTCTTCTGTAAGCATCTGAATACACTGAAAGTTACGCCGAATAGTTGCAGATCTATGGAAAAACTTTGTATTAAGGTCACCATCACGCAACCAATGCGTTTTCGCCCTCTGTCTCCAATACGTATTTTCCGAAATAAGAACCTTGTTATAAGCATTATGAGCCTCCATAAACTGCCCGACAGATACCGAGTCGGTACACTCACGAAACCTCTCCAAAATACCTTGAAGCCACTCTTTCTCCTCCCTGTTATGTCTAGTACGCAACCTGTTCCAACGGGAGAGGTCAGCAGCACACTCTTGGAGTTTCACAACCACAGTAGAATGGTGAACAACCCCCCAACTATCATGCACAACATCCTTAATACCCTCTTCCTTCAGCCACCAATTTTCAAACTTAAATGATCTTCTCGAACGACGTCTTTGACACGGATCACAGTTGAGTAAAATAGGGCTATGATCCGAATGAGTAGCAAGAAGATTGATTAACTTAGCGGCCGGGAATAATTGCAGCCACGACGAAGTGGCAAGTGACCTATCCAACCGTTCCTCAATCATGTGTGTCGTTCCCTGACTCTTCGTCCAAGTGAATAGATGTCCCTCCAGGGGATATCAGTAAGATCACATTCCCCCACAACCTCTTGAAAACCAGTACACAACCAATTGGGGTGAGGATGCAAACCTTGTTTGTCATTCTGAGAAAGTAAGTCGTTGAAATCACCCACGATACACCACGGAAGGTTCGACATCCCATGTAACTCCCTAATCATGTTCCACGCCTGCCTACGCTTATTACGTTCCGGGAAACCGTAATAGCAAGTAAGCCTCCACTCCCCCCTCACTTCATCTTGCACAAGGAGATTAATAAAGTTCCTGTTAAAATTTACAACAGTGCACTTAACATTGTTATTCCACAACACAGCAATACCGCCACTCCTTCCCACCACATCCACAAACAAGCAAGCATCAAACTTAAGAGAGACACGAATTCGTTCCAATTTGCGAGAATTAGCTAAAGTTTCAAAAAGGAAAATAATATCAGGTTTGTTTCTTTGAGCCAAAGTCCGTAAATTAGGAATCGCACGCGGGCTGCTCACGCCCCGGCAATTCCAACTCAGAATCTTCATAAGTCCCGACAGTCCTGGCTGCCAGGACGTGCCGATAAAAAATGTTGAACTGTCTTATTAGCTGCCTCTGTATCCCCTGGGAGCATCTCTCTTCTTCTCTTCTTTTCAGATTGTCCATCATCACTGGTTGAAGCCTGGCTAATAGAAGGTAGACTAAGTTCATGTCTTGGGCTAAAAGGCAAGTTCAGAGGGGTAATAGGTTTAACAGAAATGCTGCGGTTACTATTGGGTTTCTGAGGCTTAGCAATATGGCTTCTGGTTTGGCTTAATTTAATTTTGATTTTCACGGGTTTTTTGTTGGTGGGAGAAAAGAGAATGGAAGACTCAGCATGGGTAATAATAGGGGTCTGTTGTAGGGATAATAAAGGGGACGTATGGTTGGCTGGGATGGTATCAAGGTTGTTATTCAAGATGGAATTTGTGGTTGGGATAAGGCTTTTATCGGGCAGGTTGTTGGTCGCAGTAGAGAAAACAAGGTTTTTATCGTGGGGAACAACTATTGATGTCTTCAAAATGTGTGGGCCATGATGATTGGGTGGGGAACAAAACTGGATGTTGTTTACAGCAAGGTCAAATGGTAGTGGGCCAGGCTTGTTGGGTGACGTAGCAAGAGACAAATTAGGCTGGGACAAAACAGCATTAATAGGCTGGTAGAAATTCATATGCTTGTCTGGGACAGAAACGGACTGGCAATGATTAGCAATTAATTTCTCCCCTTGAATATTCCGGACAGCATTGATGGACAATGATTGGCCTTCATTGTTGATTTGAGACGTTACCAGGACGTTGCATGGAAGTGGGTCCCCCACACCGAGTGCAGCACTTGCACACTCTCCCCCTTGGGATTGCGTTTCACGCGCCTGAAACCCTCCGGAGAACACCACATGAGGAACAACATCCACCCCTTCCTCCTTTAACCACCGTGAGGACCCTCCCCCAAACCTCCTATTCTCAGCTCTAATCTCTGCCGACCAACCCCAAATTCCAGAATCTTCCTCCATCGCAAACCGGACAACACATTTGTGCTCAGTATGCCCTAAAATACCACACACAAAACAGAAGTTACTCAACTTTTCATACTTAAAGCTGACAGAACACCACTCCCCTCCCTTATTCTTCACACGAGTACTCTTCTTCAACGGTAACCGCACATCAACCCGAACCCTCAGCCGCATATATTGTCTCCAAAAGCTAGTATTATTATTCTTATCATACTCAACAAAAGAGCCAATAAAATTCGCCATTGTCTTTCCAACTTTCTCTAACATTAGGCCTGCCGGTAAATTATGAATTTGGACCCAAAAGTCCACGTGATAAAGAGGGATATTCTCAATCTGCACACCCACCTGAACTTTCTCAATTATCAACAAGTTATTATCGTATGTCCACGGACCTCCTTTCAACGCCGCCTCCATGTCCAACCGATGGCTGAACTGAAAAAGAAAACGACCATCAACTGCTTCTTTGATAACGACTTGTTGAACAGGTCTCCAAATATCCGCCATTCTACTCTTCATCGATTTCACATGAATAGGCTTGTCACTCAAGAACCTTCTGACTAGGCAGAACTGCAGATTCGCAGCTTCGCTTCCTTCACTTTCAACATCAAAACAGAAACCCTCGCCGTCACCATCGTCATGGATTGATAAACCCTCCAGATCCGCAATAGCTGAAGTGCCTGCCATGATGAGAGAGTACTAGCTGAACCAGTGATAGCAGACGGATTGATCCAAAAATCAGGAAAAGAAAAAGACACGCTTCTCACAAAAGAAGAAAAAACTCAACCCTAGCAGAGCACTAGGAGGCACCAATTGGCATCCACGTGGAGTGATCACCATTGGTAATCTAGTTATGTCTTCACATTGCAACAAAATTACAATCTAAGCTGTTGTGAAATGAAACAGAGACAATGTGCACAACACGTTGAAATGGATCTGGATCAATTTTTAACCAAATAATATGGACTTTTAAAATAGGTTTTAACATAGGTATACCTTTTTTTTTTTAATGGTTCATGGGAATCAGTTTTTTTCACACCCTTAATGTCTTAAATAAGGTGTTTATGTTGTTATTTTCTTAATTAACTACATATTTTATATTTTATGTGATTTTATTGTTTTAATGATTTAATGCAGTTAAAAAATGGTAAACAGACATTTGCGTCACTTTTAAGTAAAAAAAAAAAGTATAAAAAGTAATGGATGAACCGAAATTTTTGACTTACTCCGTCAAAAGACGTAGTGGGCAAGGATAGGTTTATGGATCTTACACCCATAAATTTTAAAAATGGCAAAAATCATGTCAGCGCATTTCAAAATCTTTTTAAAAATAGGATGAAACGAATAAAATAAATGGATGTCATTATAATGAATAAGTAATTTTACAAAAATGAATTTTATCTCAATTTCAAGGGCGAGACAACAAAACGTGTCATGGAAAATGCGTCGGTTTTTCTTTAAAGTAATTCAATAATTCAATAATGAATGAAATTAGTGATGTAATATATCTACTTAATATAAATTTAAGGTTGTCATGATGACAACCTTTGACACAACCCTAACCCTAAATTCAATGTGGCATCATATTAGAAACCTTAATCCAATGTGGCATAATATTAGAAACCTATTAAAATTTTGAATTTTTATTACTTTTTTCAAACTATTTCTTCCTTTAAATAATTTAACATTATATTATGGTTATTTTTGTGTATTGCAATATAATGTATTGTTATTTTAGTGATATGATATTTTTCTCCCTCTTAATTTATATATATTTATACCATCCTTTTTTATTTCTATTCATTTTCTCTAATAAGTATATCATTACCCACACCCAAAATATAAATTTTTATTATTTTTATATATTCTATATTTTTCATTTGATATGTATCATCATAATTGTTGATTTTTTATTTTTATTTTTTTGTGTAGGAGAACAAAATATGCATGTTTTAGATTTATAGGTCAATTTATAAAAGTTTTGTTTAAAAATATGTGTCTAATTACCCATTTTTATGTATTTTTATATATAAATTATATTTTTATTGAATTCTTCATATTTGTCATCTGACTAAATATTTTTAATGACAATAACATCTCAATACCTCAAAATTTGCAAAATTATGTACACCATTAATAATATATTTTCTTTTATTTAAATTATTTATTTAAATAATGATCACGTCATTTTAAGAAATACTTAAAACATACGAGAATATATTGCTTTTTAAGTTACAATTTTAATTTGATAATGAATATTGTAGTGATAATAATAAGTCATTGAAACAAAACTATTGAAATAAAAAATTAAAATAAAATAATAAAATAATAGTAATAGAAAATATCATGATATAGTAAAGTAATTGTTATAAATTAACATTAATAATAATAATAATAATAATAATAATAATAATAATAATAATAATAATAATAATAATTATTATTATTATTATAATAACCTACTTAATATAATAATAATAATAATAATAATAATAATAATAATAATAAAATATTAAATTTTAATAAATATTATAATTTTCAATCCTAAAATACCCGTGCATCGCACGGGCCAACAATCTAATATAGTACACATATCATGTATGATGGAGACCTAGATGATTGTAATATCACTTAAGTATCTATTAGTCAATATATTTAATTCTTTTCTAAAATGTTGATTGTTTTTAAAAGCAAATATAATATATATATATATATATATATATATATATATATATATATATATATATATATATATATATATATATATATATATATATATATATATATATATATATATATCACCTACCTTTTTATTTTATGTTGTAAACATTTACATTTGTTATTTTATCATGCATGACTTGTTCCGTTGTTTCTAGTTTGATGAAGAAGTATTCGATCATCTAAAAAATATAGTAAAAATAATAATAATAATCAAGGGAATAAGTTGCATCAACCCGTAAATGTCAATAATAATAGTAATAATATTTACCATTCAAAGGTGGCTATGTACCATTCAAAGGTGCGGTGGCTTTGTACCATTCAAAGGTGCGACTATATAGAAGACATACTCAAGAAAAGTTTATAGAAAACTAAAACTTCTTTCAACTTGAGTTAAAATTTTTGTGATTTTGAGTTTTCAAACCATTCTTCTAGAAAATAATAGTAATAAATATAATACTGAATTAAATAAAATGATAATTATAATAATAGCTGGTTTGTAACAGAATGTTTAATTATAATAATACCCCACATAATGTTTGTCATGAATTGACTTTCTGCATTACCATTGAATCATTGATAACTTCTGATTAAATGTATTTTTAAGGTTTTTTAATAAATTATTTTGTTTGTTAATTTTAATTTAACCTTAGAGTTAATTTAAATAAATGACAATTGAATTAAATAAAATGTTCATGTCCCTAATTGTTTTATTTCATTTTATTAATTCATCACAATGGTGAGTTTTAGAGAAAATTAATATGACTATTTTAATTATATTTGGAGATGTAAATGTCTAAATAATTTTTTTAACTTAAGAAATGTTTTTTTAGTCCAATAGTATAGTGGCTGAATATCACTTCAAAAAATGAATAAGTGAGATGTCGCGAGTTCGAATAAATAAAATCCACGACTATATATCTGATGTCTCTGCACAACTATCAATTGAGATAATTTAACTAGACAAAATATTTTATAAAAGAAAATACTATTTTTCAGTTAGGAGCTAAACTTGAATAAAAATTTGAAATAAAACAAAAAAAGAAAAAGAGACAACGATTATTCCAAATACTAAAAGGTCATACCTGTTGGGTGTAAGTAAAAGTAGTTAAAGTCTCAAATCGCTTATGAATGGATGAAATTTTGGATTTATAATAGATGACTCATTTACCTAACGAAGCTTCGATGAAACACAAGAAAGGGAAGTTTAATTTGGTTTCAAAATTAAAACTTTTTCGTTCACCCAAAACTCAAGTAACACAAATGTAACAGTGATAAAGAAACACACGTAATTTTATCTTGGTTCACCATTTACAAAGTTACATCTAGTCCACCCGCCAAAATGATTTTTCCTTCTCAACAACGACTTAATCCACTAATAAAAAAACTTTGATTACAACCACAAAGACCACAGTGAATGTCTTCTCAAGGATTTTAATTATACCATCGTCCCTCAAGGAAATCAACTCAAAGACAATATGTCAATGACTTCCCGAGTAATCTGACTATCACCTAGTCACTCAAGGAAGTTAACCACAGGTTAAAATTATAACATTTTGTGTTTACAAAGTGCTTCTAAAAAGCTTATACACACAATTTCAATGCAACAAGTTTTTATAACAAAGAATGAAAATGAATAATGCTTTACAAGCAAATGTTTTCTTCTTCGTGTAGTTTCACATAATTTTATTCTCAACGCTTCTCACTTGATTTCTCATTCATTGTTATTTTTCCATGCTTCAAAGACTCTTTTATATAGATGAGAAATATATATGTTGGACACTGAAGTTGGAATTTCATAATATCATACCTTGCATGAAGACTTTCTTGAAAGCATAACAATAAAGTGGCGCTTGCAGCAGAGAATGGATGAGACATGTTAAAAAAGTTGATACAATAGTACAGTCCTTCGTCCACACTATATTTCTCCAGAGTTAAATTTCTTAAAACAGAGGCCTCAAAAATAGTTTAGAACATTAGAGTTAGGTTTGTAAGCTCCCCCGAGTTTTAAACCTAATAAAATTTCCAGCTTCATCAATGTGAGGTTTGTAAGCTCCCCCGTAAGAATAAAATTATAAAAACTTTTCATGACTTCATTAGAGTGAGGTCTGCAAGCTCCCCCTGACAGTAAGACTTAAAAGATTTTGACATTCTAAAAAATTTTAATCAGAGTAATAGTGTTTGGTTAATTAATCAGAAATTCATATTACCAGATTTATCAGAGTTAGCACAATTGGCTCTTATTTCCATGGTTATTTGCGGCCATCTCAGGTTTAGGGTTTTCTTAAAAAAGAGCGTTTTCAAAAGAAAAAAAAAGTTTTAAGAAAAAAAAGAAACGATTTAAAGAAGGGAGTAAAAAAAGGAGAGACTAAATAGAGATGAAAAGAGGAAGTCCAAGGAGATTTTTTAAAGAGAACGAAATAATTAATAATAAAATAAAATTTGTTTAGATGAACATGCAACTTGACAAGGGAGAAGTGAAATGATTTAATATATTCCCAAGTAGGGATGTCAACGGGTCGGGTGCGGGTTTCACGCTACCCAAACTCGCACCCGAAATTGACACCCGAACCCAAACTCAAATACTGTTCGGGTAGAAAAACAACACCCACGCCCACACCCGCTGAGTTTCGGGTTTTTTCACCCAAATCCGAAATATCGGATGGCACCCGAACCCAAATCTAATCAACTCGGGTTTTCACACGTTGACTCGGGTTCGGGTGCGGGTGGAGTCTGCGGGTTTGGGTCTGCTTGCCATCCATATTCCCAAGAAATAATATTATTTTGCCAATCATTCAACTGTATACATATTTATATTACTATTTGATTTCTGCACTATATTATATGTGATATTTGATTTAACATGCATTTCTGATTAATATTAATGATTTAATTCTACCAATTAGTATGAGAGTCATAATTAAAATTGTTGCGGTTAAAGCTGCATGAACTGAATTGATATGTAATTGAATTTTTTTTGGTTTGCCATAAGTCAGTGAATCCAGTATCGAAAATACGGTCGTGAATATATACAGGTCATCAACCAACTGCTAACATATTGCCATTCTGCAGTGATCTAAAATGATTAACAATATGATTTTCTATACTGGTTAATAGTGCCCTACCAATGCCTTTGGCTTTTCTACGCAATTGGTATAAGATTTTGGTTTTTCTATCTAATTGGTTTTTCGGTAAGACATGCCTATAGTTTTCTATTCAATAAGTTTAAGGATCCATAACAATACAAGAGAGCAATAACAAATGGTATGCGATACGGTGACTTAATTATTTTTTTCATGTAATAATAATACTACTAATAATAATAATATCAAAGATTGGGAATTAACGGTGTTTTGATATCTTGTCCAGGTCTTATCTAATTTTCCTATAAATAATATTGTGCATGTCTATATGGCTATTTGACATGCCTACTAATCTTGTTGTATGTTTGTTGTTCTTTTCAATCGATCCTGTTATCGTTACTACTGCTCCAACTTTTGCTGCTCAGATTAACTCTATCCTTATACTGAATGGGATGAACTTCAAGTCCTATAAAGAGTGTGGAGATCATTCTTGGATGCATGAACTTATACTTATCTCTGATAAAAGAGTGTCCCACCATTACTACTGAGAACACAAATGAAATTAAAATAGAAAAATGGGAGCAATCTAACCGGATGTGCTTCATGATAATTAAAAGATCCATACATGAAATGATTAAGGGTTATATTACAAAGCGAGAAAGCGCCAAAAGGTTCCTCGAAATTGTGGAGCAATTATTTAACAAAAATGATAAAACTACGGGAATTTGTTTTCTCAAAATAATAAGATAAAGGAATAACCTAAGGAAGGAGATTGAACATATGAAGAAGGAATGTTTCAAGTACGCCACATGACGTAAAAAGAAGGGTAATTTTTTCACTTTTATTTGTTCTGAAATTAATTTAGTTTATGTACCTAAGGATACTTGGTGGATAGATGCTGGTTCTACTACTCGCATAAGTATGTACATGCATGGTTGCTTGTGGAGCCTCCGGCAAGTGATGCATAAAGATTCATTTATGTGGATAATGGGAATAACGTTGCAGTAAAGGCTATGGAGTTATGTTTAGAGTTGAGTTGAATTAATGACTAAATTGGTCGGCCTATAGATGCATATATAGGCCGACCTATAAGACTTCTTAAGTAATATGGATTAATTGAAACCTTAATAAGAAATAGGCTTTTAGGTCAGGTCGGGCTTTTAAAAAGGCTAGGTCAGGCCATAAAAAAGCTTATAATAGGCCATAGGCCAGGTTTAGGCCTTTTAAGTTTATCGTAGGCGACGCTCAGGCCTTCTAAGGCCTGGCCAAACCTAGCCTATTTCCACCTCTAGCTCCTTTATTATAATTTTTGAGAAAGACATTTTATGAGAGTGATGTAACACCCTGTTGCTGATATAAAAATTATTTTTTGCATGATTTTATTTAAATAAGTGCCTTGGGGTTTTGAGTGTTACATGTTACATCTTGTAGGATGTATTATAACTTAGTGGATAAGTCTCATGTATATATCGACGAGAGTACATGTCTCAATTTACTGATCTTAACCATGTCAACTAGACATGGGGGCGTACTGTATTAACTATATTATTTTCTACACTTGGAGAGGCGACAATCTTTGTGACGAGGCAGCTTGTTAGTTATATAAGTCTATTAAGGTATACGGTTTATTATGTCTTATTAATTTATCTCTTATTGATGACATTTTTTAATTTTCATATATTCTTGTGCAATGTTGGATGTACGAGTATTTCCCGTCCATTATGACAAGCATGATAGTGGTCCTACCACTGCTGGCTTCCTATAAACCAAGATATGGAAGACCATAATTTACATCTAGGCGGTCATCTAAAGTACATAAAGAGGATCAATTTGTTAACCTTAGACGATGTCATCCAAACACCTTACGCAGACCATAGAGTTCATCATGAGTTTGATGACACTTCCTTTTTTTCTAGTTATCTGCAATGAGAGACCTTAGTGGCTAGACACTTACCTGAGAGATGTTTATACCAGTTTAGGTATGTTCACGATATTCCACGACCAATATTTATTGTGCCGACTAACGCCATTGATAGATGGTTTATGTGTAACATTGTTAGTTGTGTATGTGCTATTACAGATCATGCAGTGAAGTTTCAATTCCCTAGACAGTGTGTAGATGGTTACTTTGAGTGATACCTAATTAATGTATCACGCCCTCACATCATCCCACATGTTAAGCAAGCTAATGATGTTGGACCTTCTGATGCTGAGGGACCTTCTGATGAAGTGCCACCGCCTCCATCTAGTGTGGCTGATTAGCAGCGTCTGAAGATGATAGTAGTGATTATAGATAACCTCATGGGTTTGGGAAACCTAAATCGTGAAGTTTATACTTTGAAATCACATATAGCGCACATAACATGTATGACACCTGTGTAGATTTTATTATTTTTGTATTATTTGAATTATTACTCAGACATTTGAACTTAATAGTTTATTAGATAACACTTTATTGCTTTCATTATTGTGGGATTAACATAACTTATGACAATTAGTATAACTTAACACAAACAATTGCATAACGTAACAAAATAATAATAAATAATAAAGCTTAGACATTATTAGATGATTCTAGACGTTTCAATATCTTGATTATATCATCGATAGATCTAGCAATTGTGGTATCAAACTTGATCGATCCCTTTGTTGGCCTACGATGATATGTTCTCCGCACGACCTTCAAATCTTCATCAGTCTTCAACTTAATGTTGTGGTATTTCACCCTTCATTCAATATCAATCGATGGTGCACGAAACTTAATCTTACCCACCTTTTTGTTCTCGGTGATGGGCAACATATTATCCAATTTGGATCTCAGAACAGCGAGGCTGGTGGTGCTTTTGGGGAGCCGAAAATCAACAGGAGGTTTCACGTCGTTGAAGTACACAACTGTCATATACGAATATTGAGACATTACAAGATGTTTATTTAATAACATATGATCCTTATTTATATAAGTTTGGATTCATTATGCACCACACAAAATTGTCGGTACAATCAAAGACGTACAAAACTGTCGGCAAAATCTTAACCATAAAAATTCAAACTACCAGATATTTCATAGCCCTGCTAAATATCCGATAAATGCACGAACTTTTCAAAACACCGGTGATTTTACACTATAGAATTTTACAACATTTTGAAAAAAATTCGGTAATCCTTGATTTTTTTATATTTTAAAAACGATATAATTTTCCATGCATGGTTTTTTTTTTATAAAAAAAAAATTGGTAAAAAGTCATACTGAATATTTAGAATAGCCTGCCATATTTTCACTTTTATACCGAATTTTTTGTTACACTATCAGATTTTTCGTACAATACTTTTAACTAAGAAAATGACAAAGGTATTTTGGGTATTATAAACACTTGAGGGAGGGGGAATATATACATTTGGGGAGGTGATAGAACAAAATCATTTAAGTATGGATTTACTGGAAATGCACGACAGTGTAAAGCAGTTTTACACTGTCAGTAAAATCCAAACAGTTAAATTTTATAAAAATTTGACTTTTTCTTTAAATTAAATATAAAATATTTATTTTTAAAGGTTGTGATGCACTGTCCGTGTAAAAAATTTTACACTGACAGTGCACTACCTTTAAACTCTTTAAGTATTCCTAGGATAGTCTTTTGTAGTTTGGGCTCTAGGCCCAATTTTCATTTCAGTTTTTTTTTATTTTATTTCTAGGACTCCCTTTAATTTGAGATAATTATTATGTGTAGAAATATTCTTGCATTAAAAATAAATACTTTGTAATATTGTAAAGTAATTTTGATTTTATTAAAAATTTAATCGAAACATGATATTTTTGTTGATTAATGATATTTAATATGCATCAACTCCGGTTACTGTGATATTAATTTTTTTTAATATTATTTTATAAATATAAGTATATTTCAGTTGCAACTATTTTATTAATCTATTAAATTTAGGATATATTTCATTGAAATTTTAGGTTTATTTCCTTTTTTTTCAAAATCAAACAATAATTAAAATTTAAAATAAAAAATATTTTTTAATAATTAATTAGATGTTATACCTTTTTAAGCATTAAACTTATAACTTCAAATTGTATACTTTAATTATTCTAAAATTTAATTTATGTTAATTTATAAACACTAATTTTATTTTAAAAGGATTAATTATTTGAATTATTTTTAGGACTTTAGTCTCTCATGTCATTTGATTGCCATTTTATATGATATGACAGTTGCATTCATGACGTGGAAAAAATGAAATGCCGCATTATTTAAAAAAAAGACATTCTCACAACCTCGAGCTTTTAAGATGGACAACTCCCTTTTAAGTACTTGAGTGTCCCCGTGACAGGTAAGAAGCTTTCTACACACCACTATTCGCCTTTGATCCACAAAATTGTTTGTAGGATAAAGCATTGGACAGCGCGGCTACTTACTTATACGGGAAGATTGCAGCTTATTAATAGTGTTACATTTGCGTTAACCAATTACTGGCTGAAGTGTTTTCCGTTTCCTAAATGTGTCCTCCAAAAAATTGAAAGCATATGCCGAATATTTCTTTGGACAAGTGGCTTTGAGGGTAGCCGGAAGGCACCCGTAGCTTGGAAGCAAATATGTAGACCGAGAAGCCATGGAGGTTTAAATGTTATCGACATTGAAATGTAGAATAAAACCAACTTAATGAAGTTGCTTTGGAACCTGAGTGGAAAAGAAGATTCTCTTTCGGTAAAATGGATACAAGCGTATTATATTAAAAACGGTAATCTGGTGGATATCCAGAGTAAAACAAATGATTTCTGAATTGTGAAGGTCGTACTAAGTCAGAGAGATGAACTCACACAAATGGAAGACTTTGACGGAATCATGAAAGAGAGCAATTTTAACATGGGCATGATGTATAGGAAACTATAGGATTATGGACAGAAAGTGAATTTGAAAAATCTTCTGTACAGGAATAATGCGAGACCCCGCGCCAACTTTATTCTTTGGCTTACATGTTACGAAAGATTGGTAACAAAAGACAGATATTATGTAAAGTTGGTATGACCTACAATACAAATTGATGTTTCTGTCCAGAGGTAGAATCGATGAACCATTTGTTCTTCGAATGTGGAACCATGAAGAAAATTTGGATGGAAGTCCTTAGGCGGGCAAAAATTAACCATGTTCCTGAAGATTGGCATGAATAGAAAAAGTGGCTGGTGCAGCAAACTAAATGGAAAGGGACAAGGGCTGCTATCATCAAAATGGCGGTATCATACACAATTTATGAGCTTTGGAGGATTAGAAAAAACAAAAGTTTTGGTGAAAATGTTGATATCACAAAAGTGAGACAAAAAATTATAGATACATTGGTATATAGAGGTTGGAATAATAAGAAGATTAGAAATTATATAACTATCTCAATGATAGAGGAGTGATAGTTTCCTTTTTTGTTTTGTTTGTCCCTTTAGTCCTTTGATAAATACCTTAAAGACTGGATCCATATTGGATTGCTTGTACTTATAGAATTTTTTGAATTAATAAAATATATTATTTTTAAAATAAAATAAAATAATATCAATTAAATATTTACAAATAAAAAAGTATTCAATTATATTAAAATTTTAAATTATTTAATTTTTAATGAAATAATTTTTTTAATATTTTATTACGTTGAAGAATTAAATGTTTATAATTTATAAAATCATATTAAGTGGCGGGTGGGATTTGAATCCCACCCTCTTGGTAAGCAAAATAGCTACTAGGCAACCTCGTTTTATTTGAAACTTAATGTATTGTGTGCAAGAGCTAAGCAAATTTAAAAGCAATTGCAGGAGATACTTTACATTGAGAGCTTAGTAATAGCATATTTTTGATTTTGTTCATCTATTATTTGTTTCTCACACTTGTTTTCCTACACATACAGCAAACAAGGAACATCCACAACTAAAGTGGAACATTATTGTTAGGGTAATATTAATACGTGCCTTTAGGGTGCATGTCAAGAATTAAATGTAGAAAATTTTCTTAAAAATTATCCATTGTTTTCATTAAAAATTGATAATTAATTATTACGTTTTTTAATTCAAGTTTTTTATATTTACGTTTTTTAATTATTACCTTTATTCTTATTGTTATGCTAAGGTTAAGAAAAAATGGTACGTTGAAAATGGCTATATGTAATGAAACAAAATTGAAAGGGATAACTAGAATTAATATTGTTGGATAATAATAAGAAGGAACATCAAACATTAGATCAAGAGTAACATAAGTGAAAGAGATACCACATATTTACCTACACACGGGACACTATAACGGGCACACCGCCTAATTAGGAAGAGTATCAACATTATTATTGGGTTAAAAGCAACACAAGTGAAAGAGACATCAGATAATCACTCAAAATCTTAAGGTTATAGGTGCATGGATCCTCTCATGTATAAAATATTCAGCCTCAATTTTTTTAAATAATGTTAGACTAATAATTCACACTTGTACAACAAATATTGGATTGAAATGCCAAAAGCATAGCATTCACGTAGACAAGTCATTTTGTAAATGTCTCCCTCATCATAGTGGAAGTGGAACTGAGGAAGACAGAGTACTTGAAATCAACTATACACTATAGAAGGGCTTGAAAGTTTTTGTTTGATTTGGTTTCATTCACTCATTTAAAAATATTTAACATTACCTAATATTATAATAGAAGTTTCAGTCCTTTTCTCATCATGAAACATGCATCTAGAGTGTTATTTTTGGATGGCTGGGGTTTGAAGGGGTGTATCACATTCAGACATATCATCATTTAACTTTTAGAGTGAGTGGTCTTTTGATTTTGTTTATGGAGTAGCCAATAAGGTGTTGTCAACACTCACTTGATATTCAACACTATAACCGGACAATGTATGACATATTAAGTATAAATAATGAAATCCAAAATCTAGAACATACAAAAGATGAAACTAGTGGCTTTCTTATAGCTTATTAAAATTCATGTATGTTTAAAGAACGGATTAAAACAAATTAAGCCACAATTAAGTTTGACTTTGTTCCCTCTCTTAAAAAAAGACACCACTTGTCAAATACCCGTGGGCCTAACATTCCTCTATGTAGTGGGATGCTACGGAGGCAAATTCTTCCATACTTAAGTGCATGAATGCATAATTCATAAGTGTTTGATAAAATTTTATGCAACCAATGAATTAATTCTGTAACATTTGCAGGTGATCTAACTTAACTTATCTATTATTTTTTTTTTTAATACATTTGCTAATAGATGTTTTGAAGTGGAATTTAGACTATTGAAAATACAATATAAGAATACTTAACATCAATTAATGTTTTATGTTCTGTTTCAGAACTAGAATTAGGTGTATGTTAATGGTGAAGAATTCTGAATTGATAGTGCTGATCTCTGATATAGCAATGTGAAGGTAATTTGTAAGGTTACCACTCCAATATTTAAGACAGTTGAGAATTTAAAATGAATGTAGTAAAAAATAGATATTAGAAAATATACCTTAAATAACTCGTGTGATGGCTTTTATATCTTTGGTCATTTTGAGTAGATTGAAATCAGTTTGGGCCTTAAACCATTGGCCCATTGGCAAGCCCATAATAGTTGCCTCTGTGGCTTGCCTATGATTCGTGTATAACAACAATATTTTGTTTCATCACATACTGGGTATGTGTTGCCCCTTTTTGTAACTTCTGAAGCATGATCTTATATTTCTTCGTTTAAGCTCTCATGCTCTATTCTCTCAACAAATTCTTAGGATCTCTCTTTTGTTGCACTCTGTAGATGCATCATGGATATATTCACTTGTTGCACACAATCAAGTTTGAAGTTTGATCTATTTATAACTTAATGTGTTACCGTTGGAATAGAGTCGTTGAAGTTTGTTTGAATATTACTTTGAATGTTTTATCTCGGTTGAATCATGAATGACAAGTGTTATTTACTGCAGAGCCTTATCTTTAGCTTGATGATGGCAATTGGTAGCGTGTTAAGGTTGCTTCTCCAACGCGCTGCATGTGGGATTCTTTTTCAATCAACCTTGTAAGTTATTTCATTTAATTATTGTAACCGTTTTGCTAATGATGATGTTTGTAACGGTTCTCCCATAGATTCTTAGACTTTGTTTTTCTCCTTTCAAGACTATTTTTATATGGTAGCTTGTCTTCTTGTATTTTATAGACCAAGAATAAATGTCACGCATTTGTCTCTTCTTTTGATCAAAGCTAGTTGTAAAGGACTTTGAATCTTCTGACTGCTGAGTGTCTTTTGTAGATGTTCGTTGTAGACGATGATGCTGCTTGTGATGACTTGATCTTCTGTCTTCAATTGTTGAGTGTCTGCATTGTAATATCAGAACTTCTGATCTTCTATTCTTGTTGTACCGAGACTTCATGTATCTGATAATTCTTTGTAATTCCTTGAGGCTTGTCTGATGTACTTTTCTGATTCTGTGCTTGTTGTATGTGAGCATTGATATTGCTTGTTCTCCTGAGTGGTCTCGTTTCTGATTGTTGCTTCTCTTGCTTCTGATCTACGGTCTTTGGCTTGTTTGACATGTTCTCAATCAGAACATCTGATGAATGATGTTTAGCTCGTCAATCTTCTGGATGTAGTTGTTGTACTCTTTTTCTGATGAATCTTGTATAAGATTTATAACATAACATCTACACACTAAATGAAACCATTAGTAATAAAATTATTACTTACAAAATATATGCTTGTTATCATCAAAACTAGACTCTGAACATAGATTCTCAATCTTGTTCTAACACCATGGTTTTAGGATTGGCACAATTTTTATAAAACATGCTTTATTGCAAAGATGTTATAAAAGATGTTCTAACATGTTGCTCATAAAAGATGTCCTGACAGATGTTGTGTCATCTTATACCAGAACATTAGCACATGCTGTTTTTAAATCTTGACAGATTTGATTTGATTATGTGATATTTCTTTTGGATATATCTCAATATATTTCGCAGGTCAAGAAGATTTAATCTAGAACAAGTTTTG
Source organism: Vicia villosa (assembly GCF_029867415.1). Classification (NCBI taxonomy): domain Eukaryota; kingdom Viridiplantae; phylum Streptophyta; class Magnoliopsida; order Fabales; family Fabaceae; genus Vicia; species Vicia villosa. The sequence continues at coordinate 107,412,784 of NC_081181.1, read as the reverse complement.
TATCTCCAATTGTATACAAGCTGCCAAAATTGGATGTTAATATAATTTAGGAAACTTGATATTTTTATTCTAAGATTTAAGGAGATTTATCTACACAATTGCGCATCAATCAACTTGTGAATCAAGAAATATCTGGATGCAGATTTTGAAGCCCATGAACTGCATAGGTGTGTTTAAAGAGAAGATTTAACCTAATGTAATTTGAAATTTTCATAATTTGTAAATTAGGGGAAGCTTAGAGTTGCAGGTTTGAGAGTCTCTTGTGTAGTTGTGAGTCACCCTTGTATCTTTTGATACTTGTGATAGACGTTTTGTTCTTACTCAGAAGCATTTAGGTAATGAGTTGAGTTTTGTTCTCACTCTTGAAGCTTTTAAGCACAGAGTTGAGTTTTTCTTCTTATTAAGTTGTTTCTTGATACATTCAATGGGATTGAGACTGTTAGATATCACTTAGGTGATTTAGGCAGCGGGATGGCGATTTCCCATATCTAGATGTCGATTTCTAGGTAGAAGTTGCATTGAATAGTGATTAGGCAAGAAGTTGTAAATTAGGACTATTTAGGCTTTGAACTAATTTTGCTAATAGTGGATTTTCTTCCTAGATTGGTAGCCCCTTGAGTAGGTGATGTTGCACCGAAGCGAGTTAACAACTTCTTGTGTAATTTATCATTATGTACTTTTTATTTCAGTATCAAACACAGCTTGATAAATCTATTCAGTTTGGAGACAAATGTTGTAACATCTGTCCTGACATTGTTCTGATGTAAGGACATCAGTTTTAACATGTTTTTCCTATACCAGAAATTTCAATTAGTATCAGAGCAGACACCTCGGTCCATTGGTTGAGCTTCATGGAGTATTTTCTAGTACAAGTATTCTTGTTGTCAAGACGAAGAGTTTTCATTCCATCTATCAATGGGCAACAGATCTTGAATAATTATCAGGATAGGAGAATTTTGGCGTTGAAGAGATGAAAGGGAAAAGTTGAGTTGGCTCTTTGTCACTATGGAATCATCAACTTTATAATCTATATATTTGGTGAGCACTCTGCATCACTTATGGCCAAAGATACTTGGAATTCTCAAGTCCACTAATAAAGGCATATCTAAGTGTATTTATGAGGAAAGAGTTCAAAAGAGAATATGATCAAGAAGGAGATACTTTGGTCTTTAATCAAGAGGTTTGACATAAAAGTGACAAACCATTGAAGAACAACAAGATCATTTTGGTTGTTGCCAACTCTTGGGATCTTATGTCCCGGTCTCTAATGAAGGGTTTCTTGTTACTATTCTGTTCCTTGAAAGGCAATCTAATCAGGTGTTGAGGAAATAGGCCAGAATGTCTAGAACAGTTGTACTTACTTCACCAAGTATGTGATGCTTAAGAAAATCCTGGAACTGGAGTGTAGACGAATCAATATCAGAGAATTCATGTATATGAGTGTGAAGACCTTGGATCTGTGTGGATCAGAATGTCCTACTTATCTCAAAAAACAATTGTATAGGTTTTCTAATTCTTGGTCTAATCAGAAGGTGATTCAGGTTATGTTCTTGCCAAGGATTTCATTGGTTGACTCAAAGATAGACTTCTAAAAGGATTATTATATTGAAAATTTATTTATTGACAAGATAATTGTTCATTCAAAGATCTGTGCATCTAGAATGAAAAAGGGTGTCAACCATGAAGAAGACAAGGGTGACTAACTCTTATCTTATTGTTATAAAGAAGGAAGGTCAGTCTACCATCTATATTCTGCAAGGTGAGGTAACTCTATTAATATTCATACTTGATATTTTAAACCTAGCCTGTAAGGATAGTTCATCTCGTTGAAGGAAGTTTCTCATGTGGAAAAATAATTGGAAGTCTAAAATGAGGTGGAGTATTCAAGCTATAACGAGCAATGAAGAAACTCAAATGAAAATAAGTCTATTTCCATAAAAAGGAAAGCTGAGTCAATGATGTCAATATAAATGTCTCAACATTATGATAAAACATCTGAAAACTTATGCTCTATCAGGTACTTGCACTGAAGAGGTATCTTTTGTTGAAAGTTGATTTTAACAGACTATTTTTATTTACTTCCTCTAAAAGTAAAAAATGGATAACCAAGAAGTGGTTAAAACTCAGTGGAGGAATTATTTGTTGTATTTCTTATACCCTTCTTAGAACTTCAACTAAGATGTTTGGTATTTTGACAATAACTATTCCAGACACCTGATCGTAGTAAAAGTGTTTCTGGTAGTATGTCTAGTCTCATTTTATCAACTGTAACTTATGATTTTAATACTATAAGGGGAGATTAAGGGTGTTGGGCAACAAAAGAATACAAGATGGATTATTTAAAAGTTTTGGTAATATTATTCTTAACATAAAGACTAATGACTTTTGTGTTAAACATAAGTCAGTTGAGTGAGCAAGGTCTAAAGGTGTACGTCATCAAGGAAGAATGGTTGATCTCTAATGAGATGTATAAAGTTCTTATGAGGATTTAAGAATAATTGCTATTTGTGACCACCGCAAGTATTTATTTGTTTATCATCTTACTTGGTGTTCAAGGAAGATGAAGTCAAGATATGACACTAGAAGGTGCAACATCAGACACTTTCAAAAGCTCTAAAATTTGTTGTATGGATCTGATTAGTTTAATTCATGGTGAGTGTCTTGGTAGAGAGATACAAATATATGATTTTGTTTTGTGTCCTTAACAAAGTAAATCTATTATTTGAGAAGTATTCAAAGGTTCTTATCTCTACTTAAATGAGAACAATGTATGTTTCTGAGTTACCCTATTGAGAGAAGTAGTTTTAGTGATGTTAACTTGAGGATCAAAATCATTGATATGTTTATTGAGAAAGGTACTAATGTTCAACCAGATGTTGGAACATCATCACAGCAATTTGTTACTTTAGTGTTTATGGAGATTCTAAAGGGCTAGGAGGCACTGAATAAGGAAGCTCTCAAGATTATTTTTTTTAAGTGGGATTTCATTATTTGGAGTTTGTTTTGGTCTATGATCATCAAGTGTTTTAGGAGATAAAAAGCTATTGACCAAGTCTAAAGAAGATTGTATTATTGGAGGATATTTTGATCTCTGGGATTAGAATTATTTGAATCCTCGTATATCTCTAAGATTAGGCACATTGCTAAAGAAAGATAAGTTTTATAATTGGGTTGGTTATTAAATGAGTTCAATGTTAAACTGAATGTAATGAGATTTTAGTGTAATTTGCTAATGCTATCAAGGTACAAGGATTTTGTTCTGCTTACAGAACAAAGTCATTGGTTTTGTCATCACTATGTCAGGGGTCTATCTAAAGGCAATTATTGGCATTCCTATGCTTGGTATGATTGAGAAGCTTTGGGAAGTATTATTCATCATAACTTGAGGAATAAGTTATATTGAGAAATGAGGGGTAATTCTAGAATTGCTCTATTAAGGAAGTATGGTTGTAACTGTTTGGACGGTTGTGCCAACTATATTCCTTCACCCAGTGAGGTGTGCAATATTAGAAGAATCATTTTCAATGGCATGAAGAATGTTATTTCAAATTTTGTAACATTTTCCAATAGTCAAAGCTTGGAAAAATAGAAAGTTGAACAAGAACGTGTCTCTCTCTCCCATGGTGAGTGGTGCACTGTTACTATAATTAATTTTTTTGACTGAGTGTAGTTACAAACAAGGTTTCGTTACAGGCTAAGTAATTCCCCTTATATTTAAAAGCCTTAATACCTCACCATCCTTACAATTTGCGTTTCAACATGAGTATGTCTTCCAAAGTTGCTGGTGCAAAGAAAGTTTGTCTCCTGAGAACCAAGATGGAAGTGTGTTGTGGTTCAAAGAATCAAGTGTCCAACACTGTTATGAATGTTGGAAAATCTACAAGAGCATCCAAAACAGGGAAAACATTTATAACTAAGATGAAGTCCCTCAAGAAAAGGCATGATCAAATACTTGATTCAGACTCAGATGCTGATAAAGATTGGGTCAATTTTATGGACTCAGAAGGTAGTGTTGGATAGCTAATACATGTTATCTGTTACAAAAAAAATGTGTGTGTGTTATGTTTTCTGTGTTTGTTGAGTCTGTTTTTTTTTTTAAATCCTTAGTTTGTTTCTTTGGGTAAGTGTCCTTGGTCGTGTAGTTTCCTTTGCTGAGTTGTTATACCTTCTTCTTTTCCTTTTACTGTCTTGTAAGTGCAGTTTGGTTTGCATTTCTTATGCCTGCTTTTGTTCCTTTCTGTTTTTAGTTCTTTTTTGTCAATTTTTGGCTAAAAGGGGGAAGAAAAGTGTTAGTGAGTGTGTTAGTAAGTCTAGTATGCATTATTTTAGGGGGAGCATGATTGTCCGTCATGCGTGTCTTTAAGAGTTTGTCTTGTTTGCCTTCAAACTGCTTTTTTGGTTGTTTGCAGGATGTCCTCTTGGATGTTTTAACATCTCTCTGTCAGTTGTGTCTTGTTGTGTCTTGTGGTATGAGTTATGAGCATAGTTGTGTCTTGTGCTCTGAGTTATGTATGTTGCTTCTGGTGCATGTTCTTCTAATGTGTTAAACTGAGAAAGTTCAAAACTGTGTTCAGGCTAGTTATCTTGTGCTTACAGTAAAGATGTGTCTTCCTCTGGAGGGGGAGATTTGTCTCTTTGTGATGAGAATTGGTTCTGTATTTCAGGGGGAGAGTCTTACATCTTCTTCCTCATGTACAAAGCTTACATGGTCAGCGTGTAGCTTGTATTTGTGTAACTGTGTTTGAATTGATATACTTTTGTGCAGTTTGCCCTGTGGTTTTATTCCTCTTCTTGTAAGTCTGGTCTTTGGTTGTTTTTGCCAAAATTTTCCAAAAGGGGAGATTGTTAGTACCATGGTTTTAGGATTGGTACAATTTTTCTAAAACATGGTTTACTGCAAAGATGTTATAACATGTTGCTCAGGAAAGATGTTCTAACATGTTTCTTAGGAAAGATGTTGTGATATGTTATACCAAAACATAAGCACAGGCTGCTTTTAAATCTTGACAAATTTGATTTGATTATGTGATATTTCTTTTGGATATATCTCAATATATTTTGCAGGGCAAGAAAATTTAATCTAGAACAAGTTTTGTATCTCCAACTATACACAAGTTTCCAAAATTGGATGTTAAGACAATTTAGGAAACTTGATATTTGTGTTCCAAGATTTAAGGAAATTTATCTACACAATTGTGCATCAATCAGCTTCTGGGTCAAGAAATATATGGATGCAGATTTCAAAGCCCATGGACTGTAGAGGTGTATTTACATGTAAAGTTATCATCAAAACTTAAGGCCGGATGCATAACCAATCTTGTTCTTACATGTCCAAATATGGCCACTTAAATTCCAATCCATAGAGATGGACATCCTCTTGTAAAAAGTCGAAGGAAAGAAGCTAATCACCTTACTCCATAAAAACATTGATCTGCTAGCCTAGACTCCCTCTAACTGACTAAGGACTGATGCCAAATTCAAGTGTCATTGCCTCGCCCTCGGCGCCTCGATAAAAATTGTAATTTAGAGGAAAAGAGGTTTCTCATCGATGAAGAAATAAGGAAATTGAATGAAGTTGAGTTTATATCAAATATTAAATATCCAAACTGGCTTGCAAATATGGTATTGGTGAGAAAGGCATTAGGAAAGTGGAAAAAATGCATAGACTTCACAGATATCAACCTAACATTCCCCAAGGATCTCTATTTGTTACTCAACATTGATAGGTTTATTGATGGGACATCAAGGTATAAGACCTTGAGCTTCATAGACACCTACTTAGAGTACAAATAGTTTAATATGGATCCCTTAGACACGCCTAAAACTACATTTATGCCCAATAAATCTAATTATTACTATAAGATCATGTCGTTTGGCATCAAGGACGCTGGTTCTACCTACCAGATGTTCATGGATGAAGTCTTTTCAAAACAGATGGGGAAGAACCTTGACATCTATATCGATGACATGGGTAAGAAAAAATGCAGAACTAAGAATGGGCATATGATGATGGTAAAAGAAAATTATCACATTTGTCAGATACTGTAGAATGGGATCATGTTTTGTGCAATTATTTAAGTATGGACTTCATTTCGTACCAAGGGGAATCTTAAAGTCTCAAGCATTCAAAAACTTCTTTGTGAAGTTTTGCTCCCTAGTAGGCTAGGAGGCTTCTCACATATGGACTTGTTCATGGATAGCGCGTCAAAGGGTAGTGCTAGAAGGAAACCAAAATATTCTCATAGAGTAATCTCTAAGGTTCAAGTTGAAGTCCAATAATAATTAGGTGGAATGCGAAGCCTTGATCGTCGGAATGACCGAAGCTAGAGAAATGAGCATGGCCAACCCGAGGGCCTAAAAATCCTCTCAGTTTGTTACCGTTCAGGCCGTAGGAGATTAACATACAAAGGAGGAAAATCTAGGAAAATACCTCTAGATAGTTCAAGAACTGGCTAAACATCTAGAATTCTTTGAAGTGGTATACATGCCTAGGGATGAAAATGCTTGCGACAACCTCCTATCCAAGATCAGTAACACCAAGAAGCCCAACCATAATAGGATAGAGATACAAGAAATCATAGTTATACCTAGCACGGAGAAAGAATAGGTCAACATGATTCATATCATTGGTGCCACATGATGGATGACACCAATAGTATGGTATCAGACAATTAAAGAACTACCCTCATCTAAGGGCGGGGGAAAGGAGATCAAGAGATTAGCAGTGAAATATACCATGGTAGTATGAAAGCTATACAATATAGGGAAGGCCTCCCAAATTCTAATATGTCTTGGCGAAAGTGAGACCTCATTGGTATTAATGTAGGTTCACCTATATCATGCTCGACCCATAATAATTCCAATTCAAAAGCCCGATTCAAAAACCAAAACTAGATTATATATTTAAGACCATTTCTCAACCAACCCCATGGATGTCTTATACACCACGCAAAATTCCAATTTTGCACCCTGCTTCCGTAGATGCACATCCGGAAGCACCCCATTTTTTGAAATTTTTTTATTCTTTCCGTAGATGCATCTACGGAAGCGTATAAAACAAAAAAAACATAGTTTATTTCACCTTATTTTCAGTTTAGCAATATGCATCTACGGAAGAGTCCAATGTTTTTGAAACAAAGGTACTTCCGTAGATCCATCTATGGAACTGTCTGCTATTTTTTGAATGTATTGTAGATGGAATTAAGGACTTTTCAAAGATGTTTTCTTGTTGTTTTATAATTCATAAATATACACCACTAAATTTTATAAATGTTTAAAATCAATAGAGGAAGGGTATCTACCTAAAGTTACTTTTGTAGTGGTCCAAAAGAGACATCATACTTGTCTCTTTCTAGTCAACAACCAAGAGACAAATAGAAGTGGCAATATTATGCCAGGTTCTTTGAAGTTAATTTTATGGCATGTTTATCATATCTTACTCTCGCCAGTTGAGAGTTATTTAAACAGTAATGCATTTAAAAGACAACAGTATGTAGACCAATAAAAATACAATATATAAATAATGTCGGTCAAAGTGTCGAGTACATCATCACATACATACAGAAATGAAATATAAATACATCGTCTAATATAACTACTGAGTATGTCGGATGTCATCCTGCGTACCATCATGCGCATCTCCTCTACCTCCGCCTCCGAGTTCACCAAGGGCTCTGCTGGCTCTACCCCTAGCGTCAAGTGTCCCACGGGTCCTGGCACGATGTCGAAGGTACAGAAATGCACTCTCTGCCAGCCTGATCATATCATCCAGCACACACCTATAAGCAGACCCCTTAGGAAATAAACCTTATGCAATGGCTCTGATGCCCCTGTCAGCTATCTGACGACACAGAGGACGAAGATCATGAGTATGGTCCAACTGAGCCTGATGCGCAAGGAGAATTTCCTCGTGGGCTGGTCTGGGCGGACCTCCCTCTGCAGCTGGAAGCATGTATGGGTGTGAGACTCTATAGTACCAGGAGATGTATGAGGTATGGGAAAGATAGTTTGTGGTTGAGAGAGTATGAGATTTGAGAGAGTTTGAGTTTGAAAATGTGAAGAATGAGGGAGAGGAAATGTCTGACGCGAGTTATAATATCAAACCTTTCCGTAGATGCACTTACGGAAGTCTTCCGCATGTGCATCTACGGAACAAAACGTTAAAGAAAAAAAGTAGTGCTTCCGAAAATGATCTACGGAAGCACGAGAACATTTTTGTCAATTCAGTGGTGCGTAAGAAGGACATGGAGCTCGTTAAAAAATACTCATATTTAACCTATATCAAAAATATTTTTAAAAAAATAAATAAACTCGAATTGGGTTAAACGTCTTGATTCATTTAACTAAAGCTTTGGTTATTTCCAACTAACTAGTGTGATTTTTTTACCACAGTGCCACAGTAATGAAAAGATAATACCAAAATGTCCTGAAATGAAAAAAAATACCCAAATGCCACACTTTCCTTACATGTCCGTCCAGGGGTTGGCCGGACTAGTGAAACCTTTTTTTTTCCCTGTTGGGGTCCGTCCAGGGGTTGGCCGGACTCTAACTGGGTCTTTTTTTATCGTTTTTTTAAATTGATTTAAATGATTTTGTAATTATAGTAATTGTTTATTTATTATATTTAATGACTGATTCAGTGAAAATTATAGTAATTGTTCATTTTTTAATCAATTTTATTATACCAGTATACGTTTATGACTGATTCAGTGAAAATTAAAATTTGAACGTTGACACCAAAAAACAACAAGAATGAAACTTAAATGGTAGCTCTATGAGGACATGAGAAAGGTAATTCTAACGCTTTGCCTTCCAATTGAGATAAATACTTCGGTTTTAGTTATAAATTATTTTTAATAATTAAATGAATTTATTTTTCTTAATTTTTTGTAAAATAATTAACACAATTATTAATTTATCTTTAATTAAATTGTCATCCTCTAAAGACTGTTAAATGTGCAGACTTTTACCTATAATTAAGCTTAATTTTTTATATCTTTTTATTTTTAGGGAAATGCTAAATTTATGGTTGATTTTAATATATTATAAATTTAATTAATTAACTTATTTGCATCGACCATCAACTTATTTAAAATATGTTAATTATGGAGTTTACCATAAACTCATTTATTTTTATTTAGATCTATTTTAACAAGCATTATAAACTACAAAATTGTTAAAATAAGTTGATGTATTTTAGCAAACTTGACAGTGGTTTGTTAAAATAAAAAAATTAAAAAAAATTAAAAAAAAAGGTCTAGTTAGAGTCCGGCTAACCTTTGGACGGACCCCAACAGGGGAAAAAAATGCTTCATCAGTCCGGTCAACCCCTGGACGGACATGTAAAGAAAATGTGGCATTTGAGTATTTTTTTTTTTATTTAATGGCATTTTGGTATTATCTTTTCATTATTGTGTCAAAGTGGTAAAAAAAATCAACTAGGGTAGTATTACGTACGAGACAAACTTTTTCCGGGCGTGGTTGATTAGAGTATTACATCTATCTACACAGCTATTATACGTAAAGTTGATTGGACTTGTTCTCCACTGATCTGAACTCTTCTACTAATTAAGGCATGCTATCATGTGACAACTGACAAGTCACAAGTGCATTGTTAGGTCCACTACTATTCCTATTCCAAAAACTTTCTAATCTAATCACGCATGGTCTTCTTTTTATGGTAAGTTTTGCTTGTTTAGGTTCGACACATCACATACATAATTCTTGGCACTTTGTACTTGCCATCAATTCATGGCCATCCTAATCCTGATCCTAATCTAACATCTGACTCACTTATTCCTTCTATTAGAAGGAATCTTTCATTCACGAGATCAGATAGTTAACATCAATTACATGAAAGTTTAGTACAAATTTAGTACTCCATCATCTTAATTCTTATCTATAAAAAAGAAGTTTATCTTTTATATTTCGTATTTGTGTTATATATAAATTAGATATATACTCCATCATCTTATTCATAAAAAAAGTTTATTTTTTCTATTTTGTATTTGTATTATATAAATGAAATATAGTAGTTATTTTTTTTGACAGAAAATAAATAATATTCATCCATTCAAATCGATAGAGTACATCGTTGCAATACAAATTCAAAATCGCCAAAAACAAAAAGGATGAATCTGGAAACAAATCTACAGCATTCATGTTAATAGCATAAAATGACAAATTGCATATCCATACAAATATTAATGTATTGACTGTATTCCGAAATATTCATGCTTCCGGATCTGTAGCGTTGACGGCACCAAAGTCATTGATTGAATCTGCACTAGATCGAAACTAATATTTCAACCTGAAACAAATGAACACCGCACAAAAACGGAAAAACAAAATACCCGCACAAAGACCAAATCAAAATACACAACAGAAATATGGGAAATCAAAACAAACGATGACCCACAAAATCACAAAAAAGACAAAAAGAAAAGGTGTGAAAATCACTTATTTAAGTAATAGATAAACAAAAACGATTTGGAGGGGTGATTTTGGATCAAAATTGATCCTAAATCACCCCTCTTTGAGAGAGAAGAAGGAAAAAGAAGAAAAGTGACGGCTAGGGTAGAAGAAAATTGATCCTGAGTTTATGATTTTTTTTATTAGTAGTTATTGAATAATTAAAAAAGTAACATTCTCTTATAAATATGATTAGAAGAGTATTTGAATTATTGGCAAAAGATAACATGATAAAGTTACAAAATTTCCATTATGGTGAATTATTAAAATAATTATTGATTTGATACTAAACAACTGGTTATGATTAATTGTGTTGGTGAATGACAAAGTGGTGCTCGATGCAGAGGGTAGGGTGCACAAATTTCTATTGATCGATTCAAATTAACCGATCTATTGTAATTTTTGTGCAAATGATTCGGATTGAATCGGGTGTCGGGTTGATTTAGTTGCTTAATTTAGATAGTGTAGAGTTGATACGGTCGGGCTCGGATGATTATTTTGGATTCGTCGCACACCGAATCCGACCGAACTAAACTAATATTTAATTTTTTATTTTTATTATTATATATTGGTACATTTTAAAAATGGAGTTCAAGAATGTTGTTGTCATTTTATCATTTTTATAATCTTATAATGACATTGTTTATTCATAAGAATATAAGAAGAAATGCAATACAAAATTTTAATTGTTATTTACTTTGTGCTTTAAAGTATGACAATGATCATATTAATGTCAAATGATATTGAAAATATTATCACGTAAAAATAGTATTTTTCAATAATAAAATATAATGCTATTCTAATTTTTTTTTTAAATTAAAAAATAAATGTTACTGAATTTTATAACGAATAATTTTTATAGATTTAGTTTAATAAATATTAAATCCACCCGATTTATCCGATAAAACAATCTAACTGAATTCGTCAAAAATCAAAACTTTATTGGTCAGAATTGGGCGTTTAAAGTGAAACTACGGTTTGCGTCGAATTTAAGTTTTTGGCCCGATATTGACCCAAAACGACCGATTAATGTCTAGCCCTAGCAGTGGGCTGGAGCTTATGATACAGTAGAGAGAAGACTCACCTGTAAAGTTAGCAATCTAACGTTAAAGTCAGTGAGAGAATGAAAAGTGATGTGAAAGTGGGATTGAATTTAATTATCTAAGAATGATGTGTTTTTCCTCTTAAATAGTGGGAACTAGTTAAAATAGAAAGCGAAAAGTATGGCGCGGATCGCGTCAGTCGTCTAATTGATCTGGATATTCTGTAGTTCTCGTGAAGACATAATTACCTACTTTAGAGAGAATAAAGGGTTGCTTTCTCTTCGCCATTGCTACATTTGCTTTACCGTTGGGCCTTTCGTCTTAGACCTTATGAGCGGCTCAAAATAGTTGCCCCCTAGCACTTGTTTTTGCACTATAGGACGGGGGTTTGTCATATATGCTCTAGCCCAATTGCTTGATTATAGGAGACAAAAGGCTTTGATGGGAACATATGCATTAAATGTCTTTCTTGTAATAGGTAACATTTCGATAAGATGCTAGTTGGTAATTATCATTCCTCTTCTTTAGAGTACTTGAGTACTTCAAATTATCTTCGATGCAATCTCAAGTGTTGTTAGTGGGAAATATATCATACAATCCTTAATGGATGGGGCACATACAAAGATCTCTGGAGTATCATTTCACCCTTTTCTGTCATTCATGACCTACAACAAAACTTATTTTTGCCTTCCAACATCATTCTTTCTCGAGAGTTCTACTATTCCGTTATCGCGGTTAAGCTCATGTATGGTCTTACCTTATTGGTAATCGACATACATAAGCAACCAATATATTTTTCTTAAGATGCCAATGCCTTCCTTTTATTTAAGCCTCATTTTTAGGTTTTTCTAGGCAATGAGCTTTTGATACTTCTGCTTTTCTTTTGAAAGATTTCCCTTGTTTTTGACACCATATGATAGAAGTGTTTGTATTTGAACATGCTTTTTTATTCCCCGTTGTTTGTACCAGTCTCTTTTTTGCACAGTTTCTTGTTATTACAATTGCACCCAATATGCTTTAGAAGGCCAAAAGAGACATTTAGGCCGACTGGATAGACCGAGAAACGTTAAAGATTGTCTTTGCTTTCACCCGCAAGGGTGGCATATACCATGCTTTTACTGAAATGGGGCCTTCATATGACTGGGGATTGTTTCCACTATATGGAGATAAGAGGTTATGTAGCGAATATGACATATGTGTCGTTCCCTTCCACGAGTGCTTATTCTCCTTCATGGGCTTCCGTTTTCCATTCAAAAACTTTGAGATCAATGTCATGAACCATTTAATGATCTTCCCTTCACAATTTCATCTCATTGGTTGAGCATTTGTATATTTTTTTAATATTGGTGCGAATATATAGGGGGTGTTCCGACAATGGCATTATTCCCCCATCTCTTCAAGACCCAAAACAACATAACTAAGGTCTATGTCTGATTTCTTTGAGGCAAGTCTCCAAATTATTTGAGACCTATTATGACAGCGTGAAACATTTCAAGGATCACGTCTTCTTCTTCACTTCCTTCAACGAAAAAGCTCATGCGAAGATATGTAAAATAGAACCCGTGTCTCCATATGTGGGTACAAATTTATTTCGCAGATACTAGTGCTAGATTCGTTTCTTGACGGGAAACAAGTCTTTTGTTTACAAGAAGGATGACTTATCCTAAGAAGAGGTGTACTTGAAGAGGAAACTGATGGTCTTTTACAGGGAGCTTGGTTATATCGACGATATCGTTCTTTTTGATGCAAGGTCAAGGAAGCGGTTGAAATGGTTCGTTGAGACTCCCTTACTAGTGACTGCTAACACTAAAGGAAAGATTAAGACTATATATGGTAAGCGGCATATAAATTTTACCCATCTCGACTATTTCCTTGAATAATCTTATTTATGACGTCTCTCCTGTTGGTTACGCAGATACAATAAAGTGCAAGGAATCAATGTAAAAGATGGAAAAAGATTCTTAAGCTATCTCTCTCCTGGAGGGGACTTGAAATACCCATTCGATTGGGGAGCTTCTACTTCAGGGGTTTTGATTTGATAGACTATTTGGGCCACACCCTCCCTAACATAAGTGGAAGTCTAGGGTTCACTCACCTCGTTCATGGTGGACTACAGTCTATGCTCTTCATAGCCTGAAGGTTGGGTAAGTGTGGCTCTTAGACCCGAACTTAAAGAAGTTCAAGTGGACATGAACCTTATTAAGCATTTATATATGAGGTCCCCTAAGGAACATGTGTCGATTCCAACTGGGTTACCTCATATACTACTAGCTCGCCCTGGTCCAAGAACATCCAAGGAGTTTTTGTTTTCCATCTTTGATGACTATTATTCTTATTTTTCAAACAAATTTGAAGAATATCTCTATGATGAGTTATTATATATGATGTACCACACTCATCAAGCATCGTTCATCTTGGCCTTAAGAGCTGTCATGCAATGGTAAATCTTTCTACCCTACATTCTATAGAATGGAAAGAATGTTCTCATAGAGTGTGTTGATGCCTTTATCATTGAGAAAAATCGGCGTGTAAAAGAGATTAGAGAAAGTTTTGTCTCGTTTATGGACATAGTGGTTATCGTGGAGCCTTTCAGATATCCATACATTTTAGATGGGAAGGTAAAATTGTTTGCTCAAGATGTGACTGAGAAGTGCGAGAACTTAGTTTATGCTTAGATGTCGTTATCTAGAGTAGAAGCCGCTCTTGATGAAGCAAGTTGGTCCTTGTATCCTGCCCGAAAAAGGATAGAAGAGCTTGAGGCGTCTTTGAAGGAGTCATTAGAAGGCCAAAAGAAGGATAAGAACGGTATTCATTAAATGCGTCTTAAGAACCTTTCCTTTTCCAAAGATTATGCAAAGTCGTTGGAAGAGAGCTACTCTATCACTCAGGAACTTTTGAGAGTGCTTTGCAGTAGGTGTAGAATTTTTATCTTGCTGGGCCTATCTCTCGAGAGGAAGTTTTTCTTTACCAAATGATTGAAGACGAGAAGGTGGTTTCCTTAGCTGATTAGTCGGATACATGTTTCCCCCCCTTTTTTTTTTTGCGTGATCACACCTGACATATGTGTAACAAATAAATAAACAAACTTTATAGCTCTTGTCTTACTATGTTATTAATTATTTATGTGGTATTGTTTTCAGTCCCGAGTTTGTTTATCTGGGATATAACTTATCTTCCGAGATAGTGCATAAAGTTGTATTGGATATCTCTGGGGACCGTTCCCAACCAAAGGTTGATACCCCTTCCCTGTCCCCGAGTGAAAACCTGGTTTAAGGTTGACGTACTATGGATTCACCACTGCCTTTAGAGTGACTAGATACCAAGAAGGGTGAGTCAGTATTTTCCAATTTGTGGTATGTTCTATTTCTCTATTTGTTGACACTAGAGGCCATTGATTTCTTTAGTAGTACACCTCTAATGTTTGTAACAACACCCTTAAGTCTTTGTGATGGGGCTCTGATCTACTTAGCGGTACATTGATAGCATTTGTGAAAACACGCCTGATTCATTGCTACCTTTTATAATCACAAGGAAAAGATAGAGTTTATTCAAAATTTATTCATTCTTTGATGGAATAATATTGTAGATCATAACGGTGCATCATAACTTTACATGTTGACTAAATTAAAATCAACCAAGTGGCATATCCACTGCTTATTGACCATTAGGGACATGATAATTAGCTTCGACTTTCATCTAGATTGGTTACCTACACATATTCGGTCAGGGTGATTCTCCATACTTGGAGGGGGACGAATATCCATGTCTCTCAACTGCATGATCAGGGAAGCCACATTGATCTTCATAGCTTTGCCTTTGCGTTTATTCTAGTTTTTTTACATCGCTTTACATAAACTCTTTGCCCACATAGGTTGGTGTTTATTATCACTGGCTCATCATGGAAGTTGTTTTATTTTAGCTTGAGGTGGACTAGGGACGCCACTACGTCTAAGATCACCATAAATGGTTTGCCTAGGATGCAATTGTTGACGTTTTTGCAAGGAACTACCATAAATTGTGAGTCAATCGTTATGGTATCTCATCCCTATACTAAGGAAACCATTAGCTTAATATACCTCCAAGAATGGGTTAAGCAGTGGCCGAGTAGGGATTCTTGATCCCGATAACCTTATAGCTCAATATACTCTTCTGGAAACGACAATACTCAAACTTATGTGTTCAAGAAAATTCCATAATCGAGTAATGATTATTTAGACGGCGATACCTTATCTAGAGGGGGTGAATAGATCCCCCTTATTCAAAATTACAAATTTTAATGTTTTTTAAAAGAATTTAACTTTTGCTAGCGGAAGTTTCACGTTTAGATCGAAAGTTGTCTAAGGCGAATTTTTTTTTGGAACTAGGATACGCGCAACGATGTATGGTATGAAAATGAGACAATTAACGTTAACAATTGAGTTCTCAAATTAACAACTTAATTAGGCACAAACGAATCAATTTACAAACAATTAAAACACACAATGATAAAGTGTCAAACTATTGAACAGTTGGTGACCGATTGATTATTAGAAATTTCTTTCAAGTTTGTTGATATTCAAATCCTCTTACAATAAAACTGATTGTAAACTATCAACAACTCAACAATGATAAAAAAAAATTCCTAAAATTTATTACTAATCAATCGCTCAATCAATGTGCTTAACAAT
Source organism: Vicia villosa (assembly GCF_029867415.1). Taxonomy (NCBI): domain Eukaryota; kingdom Viridiplantae; phylum Streptophyta; class Magnoliopsida; order Fabales; family Fabaceae; genus Vicia; species Vicia villosa. Next base: position 107,396,604 of record NC_081181.1, on the reverse strand, counting down.
TTGATGATGGAAATTTAAATGGAAGAGATAAAGAGATAGAGAGAGGTGGGTGCTGAAGCGGTAAAGCGGTAAGCAACAAAAGTTTTGGAAATATTTATCCGAGAATTTATCGTCTCCACAGGGATTAGTGAATTGAACTGCCGTTCAACAGTTTCCAAAGTTATGAGTTTGGTTTTGAATGAATTTAAATATGAAAATGGAAAAGTAAATATTAACACAAAAGAATTCATTCTTCAGAAAGAAGAGACTTATCAAGCCTGGTATATAATCTACTTCTCACAAACTTAAACTTATCGACCAGTTACACTCAACCTACAATACTCGTCAATGTCATCCGGCATCGCTCACACCCTAAGTCATTTTTAACCCAAAGTTGAGAGAACTACTATATCATCTCGACGACGATCTCTCAGCACACCTCAACAACACAGCAGACATCCATATCAATCATATCGACAATCTCTCAACCGACACAACTAACACGAAAGCATTAAGCTTCGACACCCATAAAGATTGTTAGCTCTAAATCTATCTCTAAAATCCAGAAACTAACAGATAATCATCCTAGATAAGGATTCAAGAAGTCTATCTCTAAAACAACTCAAATCCCTAGCACAGAGCAAAAATCTAAGACAACAATCAACAAAGATTTGTAAAGCAAATTTTATACAACACCATGATCAACAAATATACATGAGTTCAAAGTAAAATCATATACAAAACACAACTTTTGTGTATATACATTTAGTTTATGTATACATGTTGTGGACCTCCGATTTTTTTAATCCCGGGCCATACCTCTGTTCTGTAGAGATACGTGAACTGACTCTTTTTATCGCTTAATGCTTTCGCATTTTTGAAAATTCACAGAGTCGCCACCGACCTTTTATTTTATCCAATTAAGGAAAGGTTTATAAAAGAAACAGAAAAAAGACCTTTAAGAAATTCTGGGTAAGGGGGTAGGTTATACAAAGGGAAGGTGTTAGCACCCTTTGTATCCATGGTTATCCATGGGCTCTTAAGTTTGCTTAGCTCACTTGTTTTTCGATCACTTTTCAATTGCTCTGAAATTGCTTATATGTGGTTTCAAATACCTTTGTAATTTGAATTTTGTAATGATCCGTGTGTGGATGTATACAAAATGCTTGTTTATCTTTCGAAAGATGTTTTGAAAAGAACGTTAACTTTGTAATAATCCGTGTTTGGATGTATACAAAGTATTGTCTTTTTTGAAAGTTTTGTTTTGAAAAACAACAGTGTATGAGAATTTTGTTTGTTTTGATTTGAGCAAGCAAACTAGGAGGTCTACCTTGAGTTGTAAGGTCTTTATCCTATTTCCTTTAAAAATCTATCCTTTCACCGGATATAAACGCAAGGTTCGATTTTGTACTCGAAACAGTAGAATTTTGACTTTGATTTTGAAAAGAATGAGAAGGGATTTACCTTAAAAGGTGCAAGTGTGATTGTGATTGGATTCAGATATTTTATCTTTGAAGTTAGTGATCTAACGGTTCAATTTTATCTTTGACATACACGCAGTTTATATTTGCTGGAAATTAAAATGCGGAAATGTAAAGTGCGGAAAGTAAATCTACGCTATTACATCGATTGTGCAGGAAATGTAAACTAGCCTATTTACATGAATTTGACATCCTATACATTTATCTAGGAATTTTAAATTGCAAGAAAAATAAAAGGCATGTTTTTGGATTTTTTATGATTTATTTTAATTATAATTAATGCATAATTAATTAAATTAAAATGAAGAAAAAAGATGAAAATATATTTAAACCTAGAAATTAAGTTTAAAATATGTACAAAATATTTGTCAATTAATTTTAAAACAAAACTAATTTTTTGGAATTTTTGGAATTGATTTGAAATTGATTTAAGTTAATTAAAACATAATTATGCAAATAATTATACAAATAATTAAAACTTAAAGATAAAATTATTCAAAATATTTACAAAATTAGTTTATAATATATAAACAATATTTAACACAAAGAACAATTTTTTTTATGATTTTTTGATTGGTTAGAATAATTAAAAAGCAAATATATAAATATATACTAATTAATTATGCAAAATATTGAAATTTTGAAGGAAAATAAAATATTTTTATTTCAGAAAATAATATATTATTTTAGAAGCCTAAAAATATTTTTTGTGCATTTTTTGGATTTTTAAAACTATTTTAAATTAATTTAACAAAGAAATTAAAATAAAAAATAGAAAATAAAAGGATACTGATCAGGTGTGGTTGGATTGAGAGTCCATGGTAAGGACTGCTTTGTCTGGCGCGTTGGATGAGCTGGCAAGTGGATCAGAAGGCCCAGATGGTGAGGGACCATGGCACGTGACGTACCTGCAAAACACTGAATCCAAAATTAATTTAAAAAACACGCGCGCGCCCTCCATCCAATCAGAGGACGCCACGCATCATCTTCTTCTTCAGGATAGAGTTTTTACACCTTTCATTTGCAGGTGGTGTAGAAACTCTGACCTTTTACACCTGTTGGAAATAGCGAATACAAGCAAACAACAACATAAATTTGGCGCGATGCCACCATTTAATTCGTCTTGTTCATGCGAGCTCAATGATACTATTTAGAGTTCATAATTTTGCATGGGTCGTAAAACCCCAAATTTAAAGGTTCGAACCCTAAAATGGTGATCCTTCGTACAAGCCTCCAAACTTCAATTAAGTTTCCAGAAACGATTAGGACCTCAAACCAAACACAAATATATGTCTACATCTTGCTAAATATGCATGGATTATGAGATATAAGTTAGTTTTATTTTGAACAAACTATGACCTGTATAGCTCGATTCAGTGAGGTTTAAGACTTGCAATTGATTGGAATAGCTTCAGTGAAGCTCAGAGATGATGTTTGAATGCTTAGTTTGTATTGAAATTGACTGAAATTAAAAACTCGAATTTGAATTTTCTTTGAAATTTTTCAAGTGGTTACAAGTGTATTATGAGCAAGGCTTTGTTTCTGATTCGTGTCCCCCTTGTTACTGAAGCATGCTAGCCTATTTATAAGCATTGAGTGCTTAGAATTGAAGCTAAGAAGCATCTAGTTGCCTTTGTGGAATTCTTGAATTTTTTATATTAAAAAGCTTTGAATTATTGACCAAGTCTTCTTGCCTTCAATGCACTTGCCTTGCTCTTCAATTCTCTGCAAAAAGATGAAGATTCCTTGGGTGAGTCATGCTTGATTTGTAAGCTACTCTTTATCCATTCATTTTCCTTTTAATTTAATCTTAAAATAAGATAAAATTATGCCAAAAATGGATAAAAAAAGGTGTGGGCCTTGTCTTGGTCGTGGGAGGCCCATAATAACATGGCAAAGATGTTTGAACCATGAAAACTTGGCCCCATTTGGAAAAAATACATTTTTGAGCAATGTTGATTTCATGCATTTTCCCAAAATTTAGCCAACTTCAACAAGGTGTAAATCCCTCAATTTTTGTCATATGAAGGAGATCTTGCACTTTTTGGAAACCTCAAAGAGTCCTCTAACCAATGCCTTTGGTCTCATGTCAAAATGATTTTTGAAGCTCCTTGTGTGTCCTTTTGAAAAAAGTGTCTTTTTGTTGACTTTGAAAATGACCTGTAATGTCTTTGATCATATTTTTCAAATGGTGAATCCAATGACCATGGGATCAATGGCATTTGAAACATAATTGAATTTCCTTCAAAATAAGCTTTGGTTTGAATTTTTTGGATGAAGGATGAGAGAGTTATGATCAGTCAAAGTTGAGTTGACTTTTCAGGCAAAAACCCTAATTTTGAATCTTAGGGTTTTGTTGATTTTTTATCTTTCCTTGATGAATTATGATCATCCAATGATCAAATGATGAATCCTTTGACAAAATATGGACTTTGACAAAAAAATTCATTTTTGACTGTCTGTTGACTTTTTTGGTCAAACGGGTCGTCTGTTGACTGTTTGAGCTGCTGACGGTGCGTCTGAGTGAATTGAAGTTTGAAAATTTGTATGATGGTACTTTGAGATATATGGATGTGTATGAAATCCATTTGAGCTCTCAAAACTTGTTTCTCCTGTAAAAACAAGAAAACCCTAGTCAGGGACTGTTTATGTAGGAGACAGTTAAGCGTACCTGATTTTTGTGCAGTGTTGAGTCTCTGCTAATCGCGTGATATTCAGAAGACTTCTAGAACAAAAATCTTGGAATTTTGAATTGTGAAATATTGATTTGATTGATGGTACAAAACACTGAGAATTGCACTGCCAGCAGTTTGGCTGTCAACTGACTGTCCAGGTATTGATGTAGCAGTTAGGGTGAAAAATCAACAGTCAAAGTTAATTTTCTTTTTTTGTTGTTTTTGTTTTTGTTTTATGTGAAAAATGAAAGTTTATTTACATGACTTGTTAGAAAAACACAGACATAATAAATAACTAATATACTGTTACCAGTACAGTCTGAGTTTCCTAATTCTGCGCCTGCAAAAAGATTTTAACTCTGTACCAATTGTGTCAGTACTATTTATCTGTAAATAAATAAATAGCATGTGTGAAGTAATAAACAGTATTTGGCGTTTGCGTAAGAATAAATTCAACTGCAAGCCAAATTACTGTATAAGAAAAATTCTAAAAACTAAGTATTTCATATGTCAGGATATTTGTTGAAATAAAAATCCATGATTATATGAGACTCTTAATTTTCAGATTGGAGTTTTCTTGAAAAATGATGCGGGCAAATTTTGGGGTATAACACATGCGTTTTTGATTCATTTGTGTTTTTGATACATTCTTCAAAGCTCTTCACTCGATCAAATCCAATTGTATTTTGAAATTCTGGTGTTTAGATCTCAGATGTCCTAAGAGATGTCGAGATAATGATCTCTAAAAAACACACAATGACAAGGTATATAAAAGTGTTGTGCATAAACTTTAAAGAACACAAGTAATTATTCACCCAGTTCGGTATCCACAATACCTACTTTGGGGGCTACCAAGCCAAGGATAAGTCCACTACGATAGCATCAATTCGAAGTATTGTGCAAACAACCTCCGGTTCACACGTAAACAACCTCCGGTTTATTGCCTTCTCACTTAATCACTACCCATGCTAACTTCTACCTAAGACTCACCCAGGTATGAGGCCCTCCTCAATCACAATCGTGATGAACAATTACAAATATTAGAAGACACATTTCCAAAACACAATCATTCAATGCTTAAAAGCTTATGAATCAACACATAACTTACCACTCAATGAAAACACCAAACTCTTATATCAAGATGATATTAGAGAGACTCAAAATAGACAAGACTGCACAAAACCTAATACAAACTATAATGTAAGTTTCCACCGAATAATAGGTTTGATACTTGCTATTTATAACAATCTTCTGGTCTAGACTTGGGCTTCAAATCGCAGTAGGGCACTCCAGGAGATACTCCTCAATCTTCTCCATGAAGATAAGGCTTCAATCATTAGTTTCCTAAATATTCGCCATATTTAGAAACTAATCAAATATCTTGAAAACAGAGACAATCTCTTATCCCAAAAATCAAGCACCACATAAGATTGCATAATTTTCTAAAATCTTGTGCACTTGTACATTAAACACACTTCAACAGATCCAGTTGTAGCTTTAACAAATGCGATGTCGAATGGATCCTGTATAGAACATATTTCTCGACATTTCTCCTTTAGTTGAAGTGAATAGAAAATCTTGTTCAACATATTCCCATAAGTTAGTTTTACCAAACATAATGACAATCATAGAGAGTTAACAATGCATTACTCTTGTCAAAAACCCCTAAATCAACACCTTGATCTTTGACTAAAAACCCTCATAGTTTTTACGATGAAACCCCCTATGATTCTCAACCCAATCTTAGGTTACAACCAACCTAAATTGAACGCTATCAACCAAGTTTAGATGACGCCCAAACAATGAATGATTATGTATACTTTGTTTTTGTGTATGCATAGAGGTTGAAGATGATGAACAATCTTAGTATGTGTTGATAGTTTCATCAAATTGAAAATGATGCATGTATGATGTATTTATATGAGTGCAAGTTGGAGGCAAAAGGAAGATCTAAAAATATGAAAAAAGAATGCAAATTTTCTAAAAGAACAACATCATGTGTCGACACATGTAAGTCATGTGTCGACCTGTATTGATGAATGTGTCGACCTGTATTAGGTTATGAGTCGACACACATAAATATAATCTACATGCTTTAAAACTACAACACATGTGTCGACCTGAAAATCGTATGTGTCAACACATAGAAGTAATTTCTTTAGTATGTGTCGACCTAAAATGTTGTATATGTCGACACATCAAAACAAAATCCACAGACTTTAATATTGTAGTACATGTGTCAATCTGTACCCTGTATGTGTCGACATGTACACTTGCTTTTTAAGCAAAATTTGATATTTCAAGCATGAAAATGATTTTTAATGCTATATAATTCATTTTTGATTCATGATATCTTTTTCAAATATGTTTTGGATGCATTCTAAGATCCCTAATGCAAAGGCACACATATTAACTCAGAGATATTATTCAATGTACATAAATGCTAAGGTTTTCCTAAGTCTTGACATCATGCCAAACATATAATGGGCAAGTGCACCCATATACTCCCCCTTTTTTATGATGGCAAAACTTGCGATGATATGCATTTTATGTCTTCATGAAGGCTCCCCCTAACTATGTACATATGCTTCTCCCCCTTTGACAACATCAAAAAGAGACAAAGCAAGCCATGAGAAGTTTCATATAGGCACAAATAATAATAAACCACAAAGAGGCATTTTACAATAGAAAGAACATGAACTCACATATATCCATATATATGAAGTGATGCAAAGATTAAACAAAAATAGACAGCGCTACAAATCATCACAATTAGAAGCACAAATACATGAAGGTGATTAATGAAATATAATGGTAAACTCTTGAGTCACTTCAAAACGTCATGTTTACGCAACTCTTCACGTTGGTGCTTCCGAGGCTGCACGCGCATGTTCCAAGCTTTGTGAAAACAAAAGATAACCACTGAAAACAAAAACCAAAGATGCTAGCATAAAATGTGACATGGCTTCATCAAGCATTACACAAGCACACAAAGAATCAACATAATTCTTGTTAAAATAGATAGAAATCACACTTACATGCAAGGAACAATAATACATAGCATGCTTAGACACCATGGATATAGACTTCAAATGGGAAAAATTTATGTCATGAAAGAGAAACATATGATGATGAAATACAAAAGGTTAAAACATGACGCCATTATAAGAATTTGGATTGAAAAACACTCATAGGTTAATCAACAAAATTTTTAGAAGTGAGCATTCATGGAATTGCATCATACATCAATTTTTATCACATGAACATACAAGCAAATTTCAAGAGATTTAGATAAGCAACATAAGATATAAGGACTTACGAACAAAGAGAAAGGTGAAACGATATTACCTCATAGGATGACCAACTGAGAGTGTGCTCACATGAACTCTATACCTTTTGAAGTTAACATCCTTGAAATTCTGATATGTGCCAGACTTCAGATGTCATATACGATGTCGTAACATCTGATCCGACAATGTAAAACAGACAAGGTAGGTAAAATAAAACAGTGCAGAAAAGCAATAAAAACACAACAGAATTGTTCACCCAGTTCGGTATACAACAATACCTACTCTGGGGGCTACCAAGTCAGGGATGAAGTCCACTATTAGCAGTATCAATTCAGAGCTAAACTCCCAGTTTACAACTCCTCACTTAATCACTACCCAATGACCCTTCTACCTAGGTCCTCCCTAGATATGAGAAAGCCCTCTCACTCCCAATCATTGCAATGATGTTTAGCAGTCAATGACTCAGCCACTGCATCGAAGGCCTAATATCCAACATCCTAAGCACACAAATAAATACAACTTGGAGTTGCTTCAAAGCTTCCTCCACAAACAATACTGCACTCATTGTTTCACAACTTCTAAGTGAGTAAACTAAACCTCTTGCCTACAGGCTTTGAGGCACAAATCAGTGACCATCCCATAAGCAGGGTGGTTCACTTACATGGCTAACCCTAAAGACTACATCTTTCTAAAACCGACTAGCTTCTCAAAACATGATAAGACCAATACTGGGATTTACCTAAAGGCTTCATCAAAGAACAATACTTCTCTTACTTTAAAGCTTCGAGAAGAACAATAACTTAACAAGCTATTAAGTAACAATATGTCAACCTCATGATCACAAACGATACACGGGTGACTTACAATCTGCACAAGAGACTCTCAAAAATGCAATCCTAATTTTAATACAAAACCTACAAATTCAAAGTCTGCATCTCCCTAGGTCTTGGTCTCTTTTTATAGGCTTCAGCTGTCCATGGGCTTTTTAACTCTCTGCATAATATCTTGTAAATCCATAAGCTCATTGTTATAGAAAATAACTCCTTAAATCTTGGAAACAATATCAAGTTTCCTAAAATATCTCAACAACCAAATTTAGAAGCTTAATATATCGTTGGGAACCAATTCAAAACAAACTGTAGCTAAAGGGCTCCACGATATTCTCCAAGAGAGCTTGCTAAAAACATTCCAAGATATTCTCCTTAAAGATAGGACTTCAATCATTAGCTCCTAGAATATCTCCACAATTTGAAACTAATTTCCACAATTCAAGGTGCTAAAAACATATCCAATTACTTGGTCTCTTACTGATATACAATCAGCACATAATTGTTAATTTCCCAAAATATAACCTGAGATAAATAAGGAAACATAACATAATTTGTAACAGAAAAACATAACAGTCCATGCTGTGAGATACCGATGTCATGACATCCAACGGAAAACCAGTATTAGCAACTCACACATATTTTGCACAGCACATCAAAGTATGTCATGACATTAGTCAATACATCCATAAGACACACAATGTTTTACCACAATATGTAGCTAACTTGAAAACATCTACAATCTCCCCCTTTGGCAAATTTTTGGCTAAAACATCCTGTCACCACATCAGAGAAACACTTGCAAACTACCAGATATGCAGAATTGCTAATACACATCAAAACATCAACATGATTTGGGGTGACAATCATTTCTCCCCCTGTTTGGCCACAAATGTTGCCAAAGCAACTAACATCTCCCCCTTAAAAGTTGCTCTTCATAACATGACCACTTCTCCCTTGTCATGCACACCCAATTCTACTCTTGAAACTTGGAGAACACAAGGAACATATCCAACACCCAGTTGGACCTTCAAACAATTTCTAATTAGAGTCAAAATAAGACCATTTAATGAATGGAAAACATAAAACGCATCTTTGTGTCTTCAAGAGCTCACCCTTTGTTCAACTCTTTTGGTTGAACGCATCCACACTCTGAGTCAACCTTTATTCTAACCAGAATAGAAAAAAATCACTTCTCATAATGTCTTAACATTTGTTAGGACATCCTACACGATACAAAAAAACACCATATGATAATCTTCAGATACCACTGCGTCACCATCTTGATTAGAATACAGTCAGTCACACACATTGGGAGACCTACATTCTCATCCCATTACAAGATATAATTTCCATAGATAGCTCAGAACTTCTACCACAAGCTCCAAGAGATGAATAGAAAACATCTCCTTTTTGTCTTCAACTTATTACTCTTCTGCCCAAAAGTAATCTGTCTAAGACTATCCTCAAGAATAATCAGCTGCCACATGTTGATTATCTTGATCCTTCGAACCCACTTCTGAGATAAACCAAATGCCACTGTTTGATTACCTCCTTCATGAATCCTCATATGAAAAAGTCAAATGCCACTTTTTGGCTTCTCCATGTTTATCAGACTTCTCTCAAGGATACTCTGACCCTTCAAGTGAAACTTGAACTTCAAGCTACATGTTATATAAAAACAAGCTTAGATTTTCTAAGACAAGAACATGTACCATCTTCTCTACCCAGAAATTCCAAAGAACTGCAATGAGAGCGATCTTTTTGAAGTATCCAATCTTCAACGTTGTAGATCTTTTTATCTTAAGTTGATGTGCCACTTCACCAACCAAGATTCTGATATTGAACCAAATGTCAAAACATTGTGTTTTAACATCTAGCTGTTGAATTCAGTTTCTTCTTCTACCACTTGAAAGAACTTCCTCCCTTTACAAAACCAGAGTTCAATGCTCTCATAGACTTGATTGTGAAATCAAGTTTGAGTAAGCAACCTCCATCCTACAGTTATGCAGTTATGTCATCCAAGCTCACACTTTGATGAATCCATGCTTCTTCTCCGAAGACATCAAACACTCTGATGCATGAGTCCTCAGAAGGACTAGTTAGAGACTAACCCTCTAGCTGTACCAAGGATGCCACTTCCTTGAGCAAAGTTGTTTCCATGATTTCAAGAATAGTGTCACTTGTTCTTGACTCTACAATGTGCATTAGCCAATGCACTTCCTTACTTAGATCAGAAATAAATTGATCCAAGTAACCACCATCAAGATTATGATGTCTTCTTCTTCTTCTTGTACACTCCAAAGATGAACATGTTTCTTGCCAGGAAACCTTTTTCAGAGATCATATGCTTTTGCTGCCACCAAAGAGATAGATCTTAAAACAAATGCACTATCCTCCCTGTACAGGGTCTTGAAGAAGAGATGTTCCAACATCTTTAAGAACATCAGTTGTCTTGAACTCCAAGGGTAATCAATTAAATACTTTCACTTGCCACAAATAGAAATTGATCTTAAATCCTTTTCCAAATTAGATTCACCCTTAGTGTCATACCCCAAAATTTGCCCTCCCATATTCCATTCACAATGATGCAAAGCTCAGGGTTCAGTCCCAAAGACCACTCACTCCAAAGTCCAGAAGATCCATAGTCAACTGGTTTGACCTAAAAAGTCAACCACCACCAGAGCATAGTCAAAGCTTCCCAATTTTGGTCAACATCTAGTATGTGAAGTACAACCATCATTTGATCAAAGATTGATCATGATTCCATTAATAGAAACTCAGAGATGAACAAATACACAAAGGTTCAAATTAGGGTTTCTTAGGAGAAAGTCAACCCAACTTTGACTGGGCATAACTTTCACATGGAACATCAAAAATTCCCCACTCAAAGCCTATGTTGAAGGATATTGGATTATCTACAAATTTGTCTCTCACAAGCCAGGGCTAGAAATGATTCATTTGAGAGATACAATGCAAAAGATTACAGGTCCTTTTCAGGCATCCTCCAAAAGCAGTTTTTTGTCAAAGAGGATATGATCGAGATAAAAGCTCCAAATGAAAAATATGTTCCAAAGTGGCTTATAGAGGACCTCTTGAGGTTTCTAAAAAGTATTAGAACTCCCTCATAGCTTAAAAAATGAAGGAGATATGCTTGATCAAAGTCAGGTGATTTTTGGAGGCAAAATATGAAAAAAGAGGGTTCAAATTAAGGAATTTTGCAAATGGGCCTATGGTTTTCTTATGCAAACTTGGTCCACAAGTTATTAATATGCCCAAAATAAGATGCCATGAAATTAAACATATTATTTGAATTTTTAAAATATTTATTTCATTAAAAATTGATTTATTGATTTAAATAAATGAGAAAATCAAATATTTTGCTAGAAAATATATTTTGTTGATTTCAAATCAATGTTAATGACAAAATATATTATCAATTTCGTGGTAATTGGATTAAGGAAGGAAAAATCAATTTTGGGCCAAGAATAGTAGCTTGAGATTCAAGAAACAAAATCAAATTTTCAAACATGGAAAGATTTGATTCAAAAACCTTGGGCATGATTTCTTAACCTAATTTTGTCCTCCTATAAGTACTAAACACGAGCCATAGGATGAGGGGAGGAATTTCTGGAGAAAAGAGGCGCGAGCAAGAACAAGAAAAAACCTTCAAAAGTGGAATTCAGTTTCAAAGATTGGAGGGGTTTTAAGGGGATTCAAGCATTGCTATAGCTTCCTTGGATCATTCTGAACGTGTGGGGATCATTACGCTGCAACAACAACCCCAGAATATTTTCCTATAAACCGAGGTAAGTCATTCTAAATTTTGGCTCGATTGGCATATTTGAAGCATCCATGTGATAAATTGTTGATGTGTTGTGATTTATATGATGCTTGTGATTGTTTCTGGGTGATTAAATTGAAGCTTGCGTGATCTGGTTACTTGTTGCCATTAATGACCGAACAAGGTTTTTTAGGGTTAGAATTAGGGGTTTACGTTCTAGGCAAAATTAGGTCAAATTGAGGGCATGGGCATGTTCGCATGGGTGAGACGAGTGAGTCTGGAGGGGTGCGAAACATTTATATGTGGAGAGGATCTAATCGCTATTTTCCAGGTTTAATGGCTACGAATGAAATCGTAGCTAAATCGTAGCTAGTTTTGTAAGATTGTTGCAGGTGCGTTTGAGAAGATGATGATGTGTCATCCCATAATTCGTTGGTTTAAAAATTCGCGCGCATTCCCATTCAGTTTTCTTGATTTATTTTATAATAATTTGAAAGCATTAGTTAAACGCATCAGCGTCTCAGCTGAGTTGGCGTGCGTGCCTTGTGAATGTCACCAAGGGCTTGGGTTCGATACCCAACCCTAACATATGTTTTTTTTTAAAATTTTCTCCCCACCATGCGCTTGCCAGATCTGGCCCTTAGATCTCCACTCAGCCTAATCTAACGTCCCTAATCTGCTGGTTTATACCATGTACCCTCATAATCACCACACAGGATTATAACTTTAATAAATTCAAATAGTTTTAATTATTTATCTATTTTGACTAAAATATATTTTTAGTAAATTAATTATTAAATAATTATTGTTTTATAAAATAAATAATTATATAATAGTTATACTAAAAATACAATTTGTTGTTCGTGCCGATTAAATCGATTAATCGCTATGGTCAACAATAATTTTAATTAAAATGTTTATTTAATTAAAATGCAGTTAAATTATATTCGATTAAATGGTTGCAATTATCTTATTGATTGTGATGATTAATCCTTCCTTGCTCTAAGTTTAATTTGTTATTATTTGTAATCGTATTAATCGATTATGAGGGGTAACAATACAAAATAAAATTCATAAAAAATAATAAAACACATTAATTCATTATTAGTGATAATCGAATCAATCGATTTGAATTGGTAATGGTGCAAACCCCCTAATCTTTTAACTATGGTGATCAAACCTATTGATCATTGCGGTTAATAGTGCCAAATCAGGGTTGTACGCCCAAACAAATTCCAAAACACTTTTCAAACACCTTTCAAGCTTCAATTTCCAAATACGGATTTTTATCCTCATTTAAACCACGACAGGCCAGTCAAAAAGCCTTCAAACCATTCAAACTCTAACTCTAATGGCGTACAACCCTTCCCCGAACTACGTTGACTCTGATCCTCCATAAGGAGGTACGTAGGCACTTGGCAACAAGGCGAGTCCCCTCCCTCAAAACTCTAATCATGTCAACATAATTAGCCCTATTACTTTCTGCCATCTTTCTTTATAAACCTTACAAATCTTTATCTTTGAATGTTAGCCTTTAGGAAAGGGTTGAGGGTGCCTAACACCTTCCCTCGACCTGAATATAGTATCTTACCCTGATCTCTATACTGCGTAGGGTTTCCTATTCGTCCTTCAGAATAGGTGGCGACTCTCTAAGCATAAATTTTTAGGCAGGTTGCTAGAGCTGGCGACTCTGCTGGGGACAACACTATTAGGTTAATTATTATGCTCCTAAGGCTTGAGTGGGTTTAGGTTTGTGGTTTGTGGTTTGTGGTTTAGGGTTTGTGGCGCATTTTAGGGTTGGCAAATTTGCCACATTTAGGGTTTGGGGGAGGTTTATCTTTTAATAACATTAAATCATTTAATTATTTATCTGTTTTATGTTTGTTTATCTGCCTGAAAATATTTGCCTTTATTATTATATATTTGCTCTATTTTTATGTCGGTTAAACCTTAAGTGTGGGGGTTAACTTTGAGACCAAAAGGGGACATGAATCGCCTTACGAGTCTCACTGATAACTCCACTCGGAGTAGGTTAGGTATTTGGAAAGGTCCGAAACGAAGCTTGACTTTGTGGAGGGCTGGACTGGATACTTAGCTGATCTCTCCGGGAACCTACCCCAAAAATTCGAACCTCATGGATAAAATGAGTTGTTCCAAAATCCGAAGAGACGAAAAAGTCTCGGAGGCTACGAACGACCCCATGAGACCTTCTAGAACCCCCTATAAAAAGGTTGGCTCCCAAGAGCCGCTACGTCGAACCTATGAACTTATGTGATTGTGTGCTATATGTATATATATGTGTTGATCATTATTTTTATTATTTCTTTTTCATTCATCATTTATCATGAGCATTCTTGCATCATATTTTATTCAAAAAAAAAAGGGAAAGAAAAAATATCATACATATCATGCATGGCATGCACATCATTTTCATGGCATTAAGAGAAGATTTCCCTTCTATCTCCAGAGCAAGGAGCCATTGGGAAGGATAATCTAACATCCCGCCCATATTATCAAACAAGGTTTCAGCAGAAGAAGTCAATGGATCAACTTGAACAGAATCAAGCCGCCCTTCGTGAGGAAGTGGATCAACTAAAGGTTAGCGTGGAAGAGGTTAAAGGAGGTATGGCACAGATGCTAGAATTCATGAAGGCCCTCCTAGACCAACAAGACAAAGCAAAAGAGGTTCAGTCTGGGGATACCCTGGTTCAGGATGAGATCCCTAATGACGAAAACCCGCTGCTAGGGTTTGTTTCAGGCTTTGGCCCAGCTAAGGACAAATCTCAGGCCCGATCTGTCAGGAGAGCTATCCAGTTCCAAGAGAAAGGAGAGACCTCCCAAGAAGGATTTGTCCCCACTCCACAAACGAAAGGGACAACCCGCACAGTTCGCATTCCTGCTAGCAATGTCCCTAGGGATGAAGAGTACTTGGATCTACAGTACGGAGTGCAAGAGGTGGACAATACAGACCAAGCACCTCAAACACAACAGTCTATTCCTAACTCTGGGGAAGACTCCAAGGACAGTGAGCAAATCAAGGCGCTAAAAGAGAGACTAAAAGTGGTAGAAGGATACGATGTCTTCGACGTGGATACCTTCGTAATGAGCCTGGTCTCAGACTTGACTATCCCTCGCAAATTCAAGATTCCCGACTTCGAGAAATACGAAGGACTCACATGTCCGAGGAATCACTTGCGCATGTATGTGCGAAAAATGGCTGCCTACGCCCACGATCCAAAGCTAATGATACATTTCTTTCAAGAAAGCTTAAGCGGAGCGTCTATTGACTGGTACATGCAATTAGAGAAGTCTTCTGTCCGAAGCTGGAATGATCTGGCCAACACCTTCTTAAAGCATTACAAGTACAACCTGGACATGGCACCCAACCGGATGCAATTACAAAATATGTCACAGAAGAAGGGTGAATCATTCAAGGAGTATGCCCAAAGGTGGAGGGAAATGGCTTCTCGAGTCCAACCTCCCCTAATGGAAAAAGAACTGGTGGACATATTTATGAGCACCTTGCAAGGACCATACTACGACAAGATGGTCGGAAGCATATCTTCAAGGTTCTCGGACTTGGTAGTCATTGGTGAGAGAATTGAAGATGGAATCAAAAATGGGAAGATACAAGGGGCACCCTCAGGTTCCTATCATCCAAAGAAGTCATATGACGAAAAGAAGGAATCCAACACTGTGGGGGCAATCATGGGTAATCAGACCCCAGTATCACAGCAAAGGGATCAGCAAAAGCACCAAGGTGGCCAACGCACCTGGAGGTCCAAGCCAAAACGATCATTCACCCCGTTGTACATGCCACTGTCTCGAGCTTTGCAACGTCTGCTCAGTCAGAACTTGGTAACTCTGCTACCTCCATACTCAGCTCCAGCTAACCCCGCTCCCGGGTACAAGCATCATGCTAGGTGCGCTTATCATTCAGATAGTCCTGGTCATGATACAGAGAATTGTGGTCCATTAAAGCACAAGATCCAAGATTTGATTGAAGAAGGGCTCGTTGAGTTCGAAGATCCTAGCAAGTCTAACACCATAGGTGGCTAGAAGGAGGATCTCTTAGATCATTAGTTTTGTTTCCATTCGCAATTTCTTTCCGTTTGTTTAAACATTAGTCTTATGACATATGCTATGTACTTTTCAAAAATCATTAATGCATTGCTTACGTTTGTCTTGATTCATCCCTAGTGTTCTCACTATATTTAAAACTGTGTTTTTACTTGGTTTTATTTCTTTGTGATATTCAACTCTCGTTAAAGTCGTACACCTTTTGAGGGAGAATGACGAAAACGATACCACAATTTCATACATTATGCTTTCGAACAGACCGTGTTGACGATGTACAGGCATTGTTTCAATTCCTAAATAACGGAGATATAAGGATGTTAATCCCTCGTCAACCCCTTTGAGCCTAAAAGAAGTAGGAGTTTTCCTTCATATAGAATAAAACCCTTCATACATAACCTGGGATAGGGTAGTTGCTCAGTTAACTTAATTATTCCAAGTTGTTCCTTTGAACATAATCACTGATGGTTCTCCGTCATCATTAAGTCCGGCAGTCAATGTCCGCAGAGAAAAAGAAAGCAATGCAAGGGCCTGCTAAGTCAAAACCTATTAAGGAGACTTAGGCAAAATTGGGGCATCCCGCTGACTGTAGTTTTAAAACGAACAGTTCATGCAAAAGTTAGGGATAACAAAGTCGAAAAGAGGTCACTATGTACCTTCAACAAAAGGAAAGATATTACAAGAAAAGGAGGATGACTGCCTTTGCAAAATAAACTTCTGGTTTTTGAACCATCAAAAATATCAATATTCCCAAAGTCTTTTTGAAGACTAAATGCATAGTCAACTGAGCATAGGACTGGAGAACATCACGAAGATGGGGATGGGTACAAATAAACTTTGAGCCTCTATCCTTTGTTTCTTTAAACCGTGAACCAGGCCACGTTACAACCCTTAAAAGTCCTAACTGAAGCATGGTTAGTTCGAAAAGCATGCCGTTACCAAAGGTATCCCGACTCCTTAAGGTCTACTATAACTCTTGAGTTGATATCACTTTCTTACAAAAAAAAAAAACTTTGTTTTACTCAAAAAATGTTTTTTAGCTTTCAAGACAGACATATGCATTTGCATCTTATGAATTTCATTACAAAGTACACCCGTCTATGTAGATTCAGATGTTTAAACATCAAGGGGAAGTTGCATGGGGCATGGCTAACGGCTAAAAATCCTACTGACTGACGAAGTAGCTTTAAAAAAACTCGTCAAAAGAAGAAACATCCCTTACTCATGACTGGGATGGCTAATGTGTACACATGGCATAACTCGTCATTATCCCATTTACATGGGGCAATCTAATCAGGATCCATAGAATCTCTCAAAGACGCTGAATAGCCCATGGGGCAAGCCCATTACCTGGGGGCACGTTGCAAAGGTCGCTCAGTATCAGATGATGTTAATGCCACTCTCACATCCTTTCCAGGAACCTTTACAGGATACTTCTCAATCTGTCCATATAGTCTTCTTTAAGACATGTTCAAATACTCTTTACCCTTTCTGGGAACCTTTTTTAGACAGTCCTTTAAGGACCCACCTTCTTATCCTTTCTATTTTCAAACCCTTTCAAACAGTCTTCTCTAAGACATATTCCTTTCCAAGAACCTTTTCTAGGTAGTCTTCTGTAAGACATCTCTTAATTTTTTTTAGTTAGTCTTTTAAGACATATTCAAACTTCTCTTATGCTTTCAAGAACCTTGTAAAATTTTGTTTAAAGTACATAGTCTTCTCTAAGACAGTTCACCATCCTTTCTAGGGTGATTGTAATACGGTGAACTGACTTTATTTAAAATCGAGAATGTCGCGGTTAAGCAAGAGTCGCCACCGACTTTTATTTTATCCAATTGGAAAGGCAAAAAGAACAGGAAAGACCTTTGAAAGATTTTGAGTTCGGGGGGTAGGTTATACAAAGGGAAGGTGTAAGGCACCCTTTGCATCCATGGTTATCCATGGGCTCTTAATTGCTTAGCTCGCTTGTTTGTTTGAATTGTTTGAAAAGTGTCGTGTGTGAGTAGTAAAAGATTTCTTTAAGGACTTTAGCTTGTAAATAAGCGTAGCCTTGTTTTGAAATTGTTTTGAAAAGAGAGGTGTGAAAAGCACTTTGAAAGTTTTGAATTGAGCAAGCATTTAAGAACTACCTACCCTAGGTTTGTCTTTCATGTTCGGGCGAAAGGGTCTATCCATACCATGAGAGGGCAGGAAGTCTTTCAATTGGATATGCGGGTCATCGAAGGGTCATCGAGAATATCGTTCTCCATAAGACTGTCCCTACCATAAAGAGGGCAGGTAGTCTAAGGGAAGGATATAATAGTCATTTAGGCAACAATAAGGATACCTTAGCATTCGAAGGGACTATCATCATTTATCGAGGCAACATTGAGGGACGAGATCACTTTATTTGTAGGCAACTCGAAGGGACTACGATCTTTTATTCCGAGGGACTATGATGATTTGAATTCGTAGGCAGCAAGCTAAGGTATCCCTATATCCGAGGGACTTGACTATTTTTTGATCGAGAAGGCGGCGTAAGAGTGGTTACCTTAAAGGTGAGTGTGTGCACCAATCACGTGAGTTCAGTTCGAATATTTATCTTTGCAGTTTATGAGTTACGTTCAATTATTAGTTGTCACTCCCTACTTTACTAACCACGCAGTTAATAGTATATAGAAATTTAAAAACAGTTTAATGGTCCTACATTATTACAATAAACACCTGTAGGCAGAAAAATAAAAGGGCAAAAATTAAAAGGCAAAAAATAAACCCTAATTAAACTATTACATCATGTGAGCAGTTACATAATATGGTAAAAATTTACTGAAAAATTAAAAGAAATAATTAAGTAGACAATGTAGCAGTAGTAATAAAATAAAGACAAGATAATAAAAAAAAATAATGAAGGCAAATAAATTAAATAAATTAAAATAAAGGCAAATAAAATTAAAAAGGCATGCGACAATCATAGAGCAGGAGGTGAGAAGAGAAATTCGCGGCAATGAAGAAATTTGGTTAAAAGGATAAACCTTTTAAGGTTAAAAAACCTGATGGGCAAACCTAAAAGTTAACCTAAGAGTTAAAAAACCTACGGTGAATAGACAACTTTTACATTATTGATAAATTATAGGGTTTACCTAAACCTTTAGAGGTTAACTTTTAAACTAATTATCTAATTAATCTAAATTAATTAACCTAAAACTATAAATTACTTATTATTAACAAACCTAAAATTAAAACTAATTTAAATTTAACTATTTTTAAAAAAACAATTTAATTACTAAATAAATCAACTTAATTATCTAAATTAATTATTAGTTCTAAAACTAACCTAATTATTAATAACAAAAACAACTTTTAAATAAAACTTGACTAGATAAATAGTTAATTAAGAAACAAGAGAAAAACAATAAAAAGAAAGGAAAATAGAAACACACAGCAAAAGAAGAAAAGGAGAATGTTAACCTGGGCGTGAGATCTCATGTGGAGTTTTCTTGAAGGTGTACCGTGGGGCATGCATCGTGGGGCGTTAGATCTTGTAATAGTAGAGATCTGCTGGTTTCATGTTGGAGGTGCGTGGTAAGCTCCTGTGGACAGCGGGCACAGGATCTGTGTTTAATTGATTTGAAAAAAATTATAACAATCCTGGGGCTCGAACCCAGGTGTCTCTAATCACCAACAAACTTCTTTGCCAACACACTGCAGCTTGTTTACTGTTAATATCCTCTGTAAAAACAACAAATTTAAAGAAAATAAAACGTGACAGAAATTAAATTAAAAAAAGGTAGGTAACATTTGTCAATTGGTCACGTTGGAACTTAAGTGACTAAAAGACAAAACCTGTGCCAACCAATCACGTGTGGCCATATACCCAGCGCTAAAGGACAAAAAACGGGCCAACCAACCACACGACGACACGCGTCGTCTTCTTCATGGAGGCCATAAGGAACCGTGAATGTGCAGCCTCCAAACGCGATTTCCACCATGTTTTTTTCAGCAACTTCCCAGCAACATATCTGTCGCGGGCGAAAAACCGTTTTGTTCCTCTTTTTTGTGGGATGAGACACCTGATGTCTTCTTTGGGCTCGAGTGCTCATAAAAAATGATTTTTCTTTTATTTCGACCAAACTTTTTATTATTTCCAAAGGAGGAAAAGGAAAAAAGCTGCAATAACCTAAAAGTGGGGGGAGATCTTGGGTAAGAAGGTTGGTTATACGAAGGGAAGGTATTAGCACCCAACGTATCTGTAGTACTCTACAGGGTTCTTTATTGTTTTTTATTCCATGTTACGGTGGAGGTTCTGTTGTGAAATAGGTGGGACCTAAGGTGTTTGTTTGATTATGCTCGCAAAGATCATCGCGATCCTCTGCATACATATCCCTTAGAGGGAATCAGAGCATCTGTAGCTCGGGGTCTACGGGTGCTAAGGTTTGAATGGTTTTTTTTGTTTTGTTTTGCTCGCCAAGGATCGACCTTGTGCCTACGTATTCTCAAAGGGATGTTGAGAAAGTCAGAGCAATCGTAGTTCCCACTTATGCTAGTGGAAGCAAAGGAAAATAGACAAATGTCGTCTAAATGCTAGATGTATCTAATCTATATCATCACATACATCTGTTTGATTTTTGTTTGTTTAACCAGCCTTGTGGCAAAAACTTTCAATGAAGTCAGCCTTGTGACAAAAAGTTTTGATTAATCAGCCAGCCTCGTGGCAAAAGTTTCAATGAAGTCAGCCTTGTGACAAAAACTTTGATTAATCATCCAGTACGGTGGTAAAACAGTTTGATTGATTAGCCAGCCTTGTGGCAAAAAAGTTTGATTGATTAGCCAGCCTTGTGGCAAGAAAAAGTTTGATTGATTGATTGTTTGTGATGATATATAAGAGATACTCCTAGCATAGAGATGAAAAATGTCTAATCTCCTAGGGTATTTGTTTTGGATATTGGGGATGCTTATAAGAAGCCCGTGGGTCCTTGTACGAAGCCCAAGAGGAGGCTATCCGAGGGTCCTTGCATTGTAAGCCCAAGAGGAGGCTATGGGAGGGACAATCCAGGGTCCTTGCATTGTAAGCCCAAGAGGAGGCTATGGGAGGGTCACTCGTTTGTACAAAGCCCAAGGGGAGGCATGGTATAGTTGGTTTGAGCTCTTAGAGCGATTTCACCGGGAAACCATACTCTATGTCCTAACCTAAACTAGTGAGATTCTTTGCACGAAGCCCAATAGGAGGCTATGGGGAACCTAGTGTTGTACTAAGTTGAACAAGCATATATAACACAATCACACATATGGATAAGTACAAACAAATATGCACAAGTACATGAACAAATATGAACAGTTATATGAACAGTTACATATGGCAAAGTGTGTGTATATAATGGAGTTTATGAAGGAAATATACCTGTAAGCATGCTCCATTTGTATACACGGGGGCTCGGGACTCATCCTCGGGGAGAGGTCCACTTGAGTTTATTCACAACTATGTAAACAGGTATTCACAAAGGGCTTGGGACTTATACCTACATGGAGGCCCATGGTATTTTTTTTGGGAAGATTTAAAGAAACCTTCATTTTTGGTTTGTTATTCAAAGTTAAAAAACAAATTGAGATATGTACAAAAGGCGTACAATGAAATACCTAATTTCATGTACTGGAATGGGTATGTACAAAAGGGGCTTGGGACTTATACCTACGTGGAGGCCCATGGTATATTGGGAAGTTTTGAAGTTTCTTTGAAGATGATTTGAAAATTGTTTATTTTGAAGAAGTTTTATTGTTTTGAAGAATGTTTTGAAAACTGTACAAAAGAAAAGAAATGGGACTTACACTCTCTAATATTCGAGAGGCCCCTGTCTTATTTTCATAAAACAGGGTGGATGGTTTTTGAAAATGATTTGAATGTTTTTTTGAAAGAACTGTTTGGAAGCAATTTGGAAAAAGTTTTCTGTTAAAAACTGTACAAAGAAAAACGAAAGGGACTTATACTCTCTAATATTCGAGAGGCCCCACTTCGTTTTGAAAATCAATCAATTAAAAAGATTTAATCAATAGTTTCAAAAAGAAATGGTTTATTGTTTTTGAAAAGAATCGCGATCGCTCGTTTTAAAACGATTTGAATTTTGAAAGAAGTCAAATTAATCAAGATAAACAAAAAGATTGTCTTCAATTAACATTTAGATGATTAGGGTTTGCTTCAAAAAGTATTTACAAATGATTAATTTTGAAAATCGAATGAAAAATAATATTTAAAAGTATTAAAAAAACAAGTCATTTTAAAACTATTAAAAAATGTATCAAATAAATATTTTTTGATGATTTTTTTTGATATTCTTAAAATATGTATATTAAATAAGAAGTGTTCAAAAAATGAAGCAAAAATAAATTGATTTGATTGGTTAAATAATTAAGTGAAGTTGTGTAAAAAATGAAAGAAAAATAGTGTCAAAAAAATGGTTTTGGCCCCCATGAGTGTTGAACCCACGACCTCACGCTCACTACTCAAAAACATGACCAACTGGACCACGCGCGTGGTCTGTTTAGTATTTGCAACGAATCAATTATATTTTTGAATCAATTTCTAATTTCAGTTTCAAAATCTGGCGCCAAGAACACATACCCAATTCAAATTTGAAAATTCTGAAAACTGAATTGTTTGGATCGAGTGAATAGCCTATCTTGCTCGATTTTTCACCAGGAACATGATGGTATCATTTAATTGCATTTATTTTATCTCTAAGGCTATCAATTTTCTGATGAACACGAAGAACCCTAATTTTGAGTTTCAATCTGAAATCGTGTGTGTGCATGATAAGTTGCAATTGATTGAGGGTTAATGATCCATACATATGCAGAAACAAGATGGCATGGCAGTTTTTCATTTATGATGCATGTATGATAGAGTTTGAAGTTCAAGTGACTTACCTTCAAAAACGGCCAAACTGGAGATTTGATTCTTCAATATAAGTGTTACAGATGCTTTGTATCAATCTGGATAGCTTCAATGATGATTATGGAAGGTGTCTGGATGTCTGGAACAAGCTGAATTCATCTGAGCATGGCCATGGCACCCGAACTGCAGTTGCTTCAAGTATGAATCGAATTTGAAGATGGAGGTGTTTCAGATTGCTGGGGAGTGTTTGGATCATTCATATGAAGTATATGGATGGTGTTAGGAGTGTTAGTTTGGACAGATATGGCTTGGTATGGATTTTGGCATGATAAGGTTCAATATATGCAATTATGGAAGTGAGGTAGTGATTCTGAGATTTGAGGTGTTTTTGGGTGTATGAGTGATTCAAACACATCACATTTGACATTTAGAAGTTGTGGGAAGCATCACTTTGTTCAGAACTTGCAAGGTTTGGAGGTTGAGTTTTCTACCTCACTTTGAAACACATGACTTGTAATTCAAGAAAGAAGAGAGAAAACCTATAATTGTGAGGTTTTGGTGTGAATTTGAATGAGTTTTGGACCTCTATTTATAGGCCAAGGATTCTGAATGAAGAGCTTTGCAACTTGATCAAAGTTTGATGATTTGGCTTAAGAGATAAAAAGGAATCTTTTACATTTAATGCAAAATGGTTAAAGTGACCAAACCATGGTTAAAACTCAAGCTTCTTATCCTCTTCCATTCTGATCTCAAATCAGAGAAAATATCTTCAATTATTGCCTCTTTGCATCATTACTTGGACTATAGGCAATGTAGTCTTGAAACTTAGTGAAAAATGGTGAAAATTCAAGTGAAAATGATCACTAAATGCATAATTCAAAACCATAGCTACACTCCATATTTTTTCATGCTCTTGGACATTTTGGAAAGCTCATGTTACACACTTCAAAACCCTAGTTGAAAGTTTCTTCAAGACCTTTAAGGAAATGGGTGAAAAAGTTCCATGAACTTTGAAGAAAATGAAGTTTTAAGTGAAATTTTCAAAAGATGTCAACTTTGAAGCTCCATATCTCTTAAATGGTTGATCTTATGGAAAAAATTTATATGTGTCAAAGTTGTTTATTGGATCAAAATCTACAACTTTCATGTTGGAAGTTTTTTTCAGTTTGTAGGTGAAATTTTGAGTTATTCCCCTCCAAAGTTTGGAAAAAACCATAAAAAACACTTAGAAAAATTTTCTAAGTATGAAAGTCAAACTTTTGACTTTTTGATTCTTGATTGATTTTCTTGATTTTTCTTGATCAAATGACTTCATACTTCATATATTGATGATTTTCAACTTCAAAAGTCATGGTTGACCAAAATTCCCCAAAAGTCAATGGTGATCTTGTACAGTTGACTTTTTCAGACGAATCGCATTTCTGGAGATTTCAAATGAAACATGCTATCCTCACCATATGAATGGTATGAATGGATCACATTGAAGCATTAGAGGATATTGAGCCATGTTTTGAGTTGTGGCACCATGTCCTGATTAAAAAGTCAGTTGTTCAGTGAATTAGGTCAAAAACCCTAATTGTCGACCTGATGAGATTGATGACTGTAGGTCTTGAATTGAGATGCAATTTCCATTGGATATTGTCATAGGGATTATTTGAGGATAATTGAGACCTTTGATTGACTTCCTGGGGATTTTTAGGGTTTCCCAAATGTGATCCCTGGTTTTAGTCCCTGATAGTTCAAAACCCTGATCTGAGGATTTGTCTGATCAATCTTTGTGTAGGATATGTTATGAGCCAAATGGATTAGGTCAAAATGATGCACTTGGGGTCTTGAGGTCATGTCCCAAGCCATTAGGTCAAATTCTGAGCAAAAGTCAGGAGTGCACTGTCTTCAGTCAAAACCCTAATTCAGTCGATTCAAAGCTGTTGAGCTTGTTGAAGTGAATCTCTGAGGACCAAATGTTGATTGTTGATGAAGATGATTCATTTGAGATGAAGGGAGAACAAAACCCTAATTGATTGTTACTTGCACTGATGAGTGATCTCTTGATTAAATCCTGCTGAGCACAAGTAACAAACACAAGCTATGCAATTTGTTAGAGATGCAAATGATGCATATGCAATGATATGAGGTGGTATCTTAGGTCAAAAATTGGGGTATGACAGATGCCCCTATTTAAGTTTCTTCAACCTGAGACATGAAGATTGAAAATCTTCGTTTTGATAGGGTGGAAGATACTTAAATATCAGAAGACGCAAATTTTGGACCTAAGATACCCAAAATTGCGAATGGTGCAAGGATATCTGTACCGAGGGGATATCAAGAACTGACTCCACTGGGGAAAAGAGGTTGGGAAGGATGTCTCAATCCGTTTTAGGAAGAGAATCCGTTTTTTCGGGAAAGCAAGTGTATGCTTCACCGGGGAATGATAGCTTTGTAAGAAAAGCTTACCTATCGACATTACCGACTATCAGCACAGGGATAGACTTGTTTAATAATGCGAAGGCGAGAGGTATGAAACTGTATTACCAACTACCAGCATGGTGATAGACTTGACAAGGTAAAAAAGTTTCAAAGGTTCGGTTAATATTACCGACTATCAGCCTTGTGATAGACATGTTTAATAATATAACCAGAACAAAAAGGTACCGACTACCAGCCTTGTGATAGTGGTTTTGAAGACATGATCAATTATCAGCCGAGTGATAAAATGACCCTGGAGACTTTGCTAGGGAAATTACTGGTTATTCAGCCTTGTGAACAGTAATAAGACCCTGATTTGTCAAATGGTCTTCATGATTGATTTCCTAGAGAGGAAAAGTCTTTTGAAAGAGACATAAGCTGCTCAGATGATGAGGCTATTGCTTATTGTCTATTTTTCACGACTCTGTTTGAGGAATCGGAATTTGAATCTTTGGTAAGACAAGGTTCTAACCAAGAATGAATTGGAAAGAAACGGTCAAACAAGACTTTGTACCCATGAGGAATGAACTCAACTGGGGATTTTCTCCTTTGTTTTGAGAGAAGAAACTAAAGCAACCTTCTTCCACGAGGAATGATCTCAGTGGGGAACTGGAGAAACAAGTGGTATTCTTTCTGCTTATGGGTGACAATCTATTTGGAGAGATGACACGCCCATACCTGTTTCTTTTTCTTTTTTCCTTTCTTTTTTTTTTCCTTTTTCTTTACTTTTTTGGGATAGATATATCCTGAACAAGCGATTATTGAAAAATGCAAGAATGCATGAATGATGCAAATATGTATGAATGATGAATATCATGAATGTAGCATGCATGCTAATAATACTGACAGACAAAGAAGTATATACTGGAGAAGGACCGACGTCGCAACATAACCAGATACTTGGCGAATGTTCTTCAACACGGTGTAGATAACACGGGTGATGAATGATGCTGTGTGCTTTAAACTTCTCTGGGGAAGATGAGCATCTTTTCTCATTGAGATGGAAGAACCTTCTTCACTGGAGATGGAAAATCTTCTTCACTGGGGATAAAAGATCCTCTTCACTGGGGATAGAAGAGCTTCTTCACTGGGGATAGAAGAGCTTCTTCACTGGGGATAGAAGAGCTTCGTCCTATGGAGATAGCTGTTGATGTTCCTTCTGTTGTTCACAACTCAAAGGAAAATTTCGCTTTTATTTTGAAAAAGAAAAGTGAAGTAAATTCATTTAAAACTTATTTTTTTCTTTTTTGTTTCAAAAGTGAATAACACAATTAAAGCGTCATTTTGCAAGCTAAAAGAAATTAGAGATTGCAAACAAGTGGGCACAAGGCTCAAATTTATTTAATAGGATGGAAATCAGCTAAAGGCGTGATTCCATGGAGTATTTACAAAAGTTGGAAATGGTAATTATGCGGAAAAGGCTACATTGAAAGCAATAACCACTATTCCCCCCAACAACTTTGAGTTCCAACTGTGCTTGTCGCTTCAGATTGGCGATGATTTGATCGAAGATCCTTTGATGAAGTACAGACTCTTCAGGTGACGAAGTATGGACTAATGCAGTTACTTTGTCATAAATCCCTAATTTTTGCCTAGATTGCCCTTTCAGGTTTTCAATCTACCAGGATGAATTTTTTCTGTTTATTGTCTCTAATTTTTGCCTGGACCGCCCTTTCGGGTTTTCAGTCCACCGAGACGCTCATTTTTGCCTAAGTCGCCCTTTGCGGGTTTTCGACTTACCGAGCTGTTCTTTTGTATTTTTTAGACAAAGTATTTCTTGACTGCATCAGCATTCACAGGATGTGGGAGTTCATCACCATCCATGGTTGCAAGAGTCATGGCGCCGCCAGAAAATGTTCTTTTGACAACATACGGGCCTTCGTAATTAGGAGACCATTTGCCCCTAGAATCTGGTTGAAAAGACAAGATCTTTTTAAGCACGAGGTCGCCTTCTTGAAATTCACGAGGTCGAACCTTTTTGTTGAAGGCTTGTTTCATTCTTGCTTGGTATAACTGTCCATGGCAAAGAGCAATCATACGTTTTTCTTCGATTAAGTTCAACTGATCGTATCTGCTTTGACACCATTCAGCCTCTGATAATTTAGTCTCCATGAGGACTCTCATTGATGGAATTTCAACTTCTACGGGGAGCACAGCTTCCATGCCGTATACTAGAGAAAAGGGAGTTGCCCCTGTTGAAGTACGCACTGAAGTACGGTACCCATGTAAAGCAAATGGCAGCATTTCATGCCAGTCTTTGTAAGTGACGACCATTTTCTGGACGATCTTCTTAATGTTCTTGTTGGCGGCTTCGACGGCGCCGTTCATTTTTGGTCTGTAAGGAGAAGAGTTATGATGCTCAATCTTGAATTCCTCACATAATTCTTTCATCATCTTGTTGTTCAAGTTTGAACCATTGTCAGTAATGATCTTGCTGGGAATACCATATCGGCAAATGATGTTATTCTTGATAAACCTCACAACCACTTGTCTTGTAACATTGGCGTAAGATGCTGCTTCGACCCATTTGGTGAAGTAATCAATTGCTACCAAGATGAAACGATGACCGTTTGAAGCTTTCGGTTCGATCATTCCAATCATGTCGATCCCCCACATGGAAAAAGGCCACGGAGATGAGAGAACGTTGAGTAGAGTCGGTGGCACATGGATCTTATCTGCGTAGATCTGGCACTTGTGACATCTCTTCACGTGTTTATAACAATCAGATTCCATTGTCAACCAATAGTATCCTGCTCTTAACATTTTCTTGGACATTGCATGCCCGTTTGAATGAGTTCCAAAGGACCCTTCATGCACTTCATGCATTAACATGTCTGCTTCGTGTCTATCCACGCATCTGAGCAAAACCATGTCGAAATTTCTTTTGTATAGCACATCTCCGTTCAGGAAGAAACTGCCAGAAAGCCTCCTTAGAGTTTTCTTATCTTTGTTTGATGCCCCAAGCGGGTACTCTTGAGTTTGAAGGAAGCGTTTGATGTCGTGGAACCACGGTTTATCATCGACAACTGCTTCAGTTGCAAACACATAGGCGGGCCTTTCAAGGCGCGTGATTCTGACTGTAGGCATATCATTCCAATGATTGACTTTGAACATGGAAGATAGAGTAGCCAAGGCGTCTGCCATTCGATTCTGATCTCGAGGTATATGATGCAATTCAACCTTGTTGAAGAAAGTCAACAGACGTCTTGCATAATCTCTGTAGGGAATCAAGCCAGGGTGGAAAGTTTCCCATTTGTCTTTGATTTGGTTGATCACGAGGGCTGAATCTCCATATATGTCGAGGATCTTGATCCTTAAGTCAATGGCTTCTTCGAGACCCATGATACAAGCTTCATATTCTGCGATGTTGTTGGTACAATCAAATAGCAGTCTGGCGGAAAACGGGATATGAGTACCCTTGGGAGTGATGATGATTGCCCCAATTCCATTGCCAAAATCGTTTACTGCTCCATCAAAAATTAGGCCCCATCTTGATCCAGGCTCAGGACCTTCTTCAGGTAACGGTTCGTCACAATCTTTCATCTTCAAGTACAAGACATCTTCATCAGGAAAGTCAAACTTGAGAGATTGATATTCATTAATTGGTTGATGCGCCAAATGGTCGGCGAGAATGCTTCCTTTGACCGCTTTTTGAGCACGGTATTCAATGTCATATTCGGATAACAGCATTTGCCATCGGGCAATCCTTCCTGTTAATGCAGGCTTTTCAAAGACGTACTTGATCGGATCCATTTTGGAGATTAACCAAGTAGTATTGTTGATCATGTATTGGCGGAGACGTTTTGAAGCCCAAGCCAAAGCACAACATGTTTTTTCGAGCATGGAGTAACGAGACTCACAGTCTGTGAATTTCTTACTCAAGTAATAGATGGCATGCTCCTTCTTACCGGTTTCATCTTGTTGTCCAAGCATACAACCCATGGATTCTTCTAACACAGTAAGGTACATGATTAATGGTCTTCCTTCAACTGGAGGAATCAATATCGGTGGTTCTAACAGGTATTCCTTGATACTGTCAAACGCTTTCTGGCAATCTTCAGTCCATACAACCCCTTGATCTTTGCGGAGAAGCTTGAAAATTGGCCCACAAGTAGCAGTCATTTGAGAGATGAATCTGGAGATATAGTTCAATCGTCCGAGAAATCCTCTTACTTGCTTTTCAGTCTTTGGTGCAGGCATCTCTTGAATAGCTCTGACTTTGTCGGGATCTACTTCAATACCTCTTTGGCTGACAATGAAACCTAAGAGTTTTCCAGATCTAACCCCAAAAGTACATTTATTAGGATTCAAGCGAAGCTGATATTTCCTTAGTCGTTGAAACAACTTCAAAAGGTATTCAATATGTTCTTCTTCTGTGCTGGACTTGGCTATCATGTCATCCACATAAACTTCAATTTCTTTATGCATCATGTCATGAAAGAGAGTAGTCATTGCCCTTTGGTAAGTTGCGCCTGCATTCTTCAATCCAAACGGCATTACTTTGTAGCAAAAGGTACCCCATGGGGTAATGAAAGATGTCTTCTCCATGTCTTCAGGAGCCATCTTGATCTGATTATAACCGGAGAACCCGTCCATGAAGGAAAAGACGTTGAACTTAGCAGTGTTATCAACCAGCATGTCAATATGTGGTAATGGAAAGTCATCTTTTGGACTGGCCTTGTTCAAGTCACGGTAGTCAACACACATTCTGACTTTGCCATCTTTCTTCGGAACTGGCACTATGTTAGCCAACCATTGAGGATATTCTGAGGTGACAAGAAAACCTGCGTCGAGCTGTTTTTGAACTTCTACTTTGATCTTGTTAGCCATATCAAGGTGAGTCCTTCGCAATTTCTGCTTAACCGGCGGACATTCTGGCTTTAATGGCAAGTAATGCTGAACAATATTGGTATCCAACCCAGGCATGTCTTGGTAGGACCAGGCAAACACGTCAACATATTCTTTGAGAAGGTCTGTCAACTTACTCTTGATATCAGCATCAAGCAGCGATCCAATGGTCACTTCTTTTTTGTCTTCTTCAGAACCCAAGTTGATCTTTTCTAAAGGCTCTTTGTGAGGCAGAATGGCTCTTTCCTCGTGCTTAAGTAATCGAGAGATCTCGTCCGGGATCTCCTCTTCTTCCTCTTCTTCGGCTTCGAACACAGGAAACTCAAAGTTGGGAGAGGGCATAGGGTTATTGCATTCAATGGGTTTATCAATAGTAAATCTGCACATGTGATTTATATTTATTTCAGAAAATTTATGAATGCAGGAGTGTATGCAGATTTTTTTTGAAAAGTTTTTTTTTTATTTTATTTTGGTTTTTTAGGATTACCATTTCCAAAAAAAAGCAAAAATAAAACATATAATGTAGGGAATTCAAAATGACACTTTATTTATGATTCATTTTTGAAACAAAGCCCTAAACACAAACTCATTTGCCTTGGGCAGGACAAAGAGGGAAACTTTTAAAACAAAGCCCTATACACAAAGTTATTTGGGCGGAACATTTAAAAGAAAAGCCCTATAAAACATCTCTCTGCTTTGGGCAAGGCAGGAGGTCAAAATAACAGCGAGGTGATTACTTTGAGCGGCGAACAACATTCGGAACGTCGACAGCCTTCCAGTAGCAACGAACTCCTCTGTGTATTATGTATTCAGGAAAATTCTCTTCAGAATTATCTCCAGTATTGACATTGACCGCTGGTCGAGCAGGATTTGAAGGTCCTGGTTTGCCAACCTTGTTCTTTGTAGAGTTGAAACGGTCTTCTTCTATTTCTTGAAGAGCATAAGACGAGTCACAATCTTCAGAATTTTCAGGGTGTATTTCCCAGTCTTCAGGATGAAGAGACTCATTGTCAGCGACACTTTCTGAGTCAGTTGCGGGACCATCTTCCCCTTCATCTTCAAAAATGGCATTTATGTGATAATAACCATCTTCAGGATTATAAACCTTGGTAGATGCATTGAAATCTTCAGTAATTTCAGGCTGCTGAGAAAATTGAGAGCATTGGTAAGCCTCTTCTGGTTGACTATCATATTCAAAGGAATCTCCCCATCCAGTTGGTTGGATATCTTCAATCGCAATCTTGTAACTTTCAGGTGCAGTGTATTTCACCATATAATCAAATTTTCCACTTGGTTGTCCTAAGGTATCCCAAATTTCTGCAGGAATAGGCTCAGTTTCTTTGCCTTTGGATTTCTGTGACGGAGGATATGGTTCTTCCTGAGATATGTATCCTGAGTCATTAAGATAACATTTCCATTCTTCTTCAGTATCGGGTAAACCTTCTTCGATGCATTCTTCGATAAGGACATTAACCTCTCGAGGAATTGGGTTAAGGAATCCTCCACTAATGAATGTTTCTTTGATCGGACGAAGGGTTTCATCCTTCTTGGGGCAGTTTGAGAATGTTGGTGAACATCCGAGACCTGCTCTAGTTTCATTCTTGGTAGGGATCACAACTTGCCCCCAGCCAGTGGTAGTTCCATCTTTCACTACTTTTACCGCCTCTTTGTAAGAAGAGATCGATGCTTTCTTTTTGGAAGACTCGTCTTCTAAAGAGAGACCTTGGAACTGAGTTCCTTCCACATCATCAGCACTGATGAAAGAGAAATTGGATAAATGGCTCACCATCAAGGCTTGCTCTCCACTTATTGTTACCAATTTTCCATTTGTTACAAATTTTAACTTTTGATGGAGCGTAGAAGTTACTGCCCCTGCTTCATGGATCCACGGTCGTCCTAACAGACAGCTATAAGCAGCTTGAATGTCCATGATCTGGAAGGTGATTTGAAATGTATGTGGACCAATTGTCATGGGAAGATTGACTTCGCCAATAACAGATTTTCGCGATCCATCAAATGCTTTGACTATTACACCACTGAACTTCATAGGCATTCCTTGGTAAGACAAACGAGCAAGAGTCGTCTTTGGCATAACATTCAAGGAAGATCCGGTGTCTACCAACACATTGGACAAAGAGTCTGACTGACAATTCATAGAAATGTGCAAAGCAAGATTGTGATTTCTACCCTCCTCGGGGAGTTCTTCATCACAGAAGCTTAAATTGTTGCAAGCTGTTATGTTGGCTATTATCCCATCAAAGTGATCAACAGTCACATCATGGTCTACAAAAGCTTGATCTAAGACTCTCATCAGGGCTTCCCTGTGGGCTTCTGAATTCAACAGCAATGAAAGTATTGAGATTTTTGAAGGAGTTTGCATAAGCTGATCCACAATCTTATATTCACTTCTTTTGATAAGCTTCAAAATTTCATCAAAATCAGGATTGACATTGGTTCCACTGGATTGACCAACATCAGTGTTTGGATTACTGACAGGAGTTTCCACAAGATTCTCTACTGGTGTATTGACAGGATTTTGCCCGGTAACAGGAGCAACAGGCTGCTTTGGAGGTAGCGGAGTATACACACGTCCACTTCTTGTTACACGACTCACATCAGCAATGTTTACAACAGATGAAAGAGTAGGCAAAGGAACTTCTTGTCCGTCCTTTATCATTGTGGCATTGTAGTTGTATGGAACTGCCTTGTCAGAGTCATAAGGAACAGGTCCAGGTAGACAAATGATTAAAGGAGCAACAGGAACCTTCGGCTTGTTGTAAGTAACTTCCATGCGCTCAGGCATGTTGAAATGAGGAACGATGACGTTAACTGTAGGCATTTCCGAGTTGATATCTGAGACTAAAAGCTCATGCGGATAACATCCTATCATGTTAACTTCATTTTCATCCCTATTTCTGTAGATCTCAATAGTACCATTATCTAGCAAAACTTGGAGATCTCTTCTCACAATTGAACACCCGTGAGGATCCACACAACATATTCTACAGGAACCGTATTGATGCTGGCGAAAATTCGGCCCTCGACAAAGAGTAGCGTGCATTTGTACCAAATCTGCTCTTGAGAAGTTGATATTATAGACTCGGTATTGGCCAGGACATCCATATACCATGTTTACAACATGCCCTCCATGATTGGGCAGCGGATTTGCTTGCACATTAGGATTCAAATTTCTGAAAGAGAGGAGATTTGATCTAACCAACCTCTGAACTTCATATTTCAAAGCTATGCAATGCTCAAGATCATGGCCAGGTGCTCCTTGATGATAAGGGCATGAGACCTCAGCTTTGTACCACCATGGGAGTTTCTCAGGTACGGGTGGTGGCGCTTTAGTTTGAACAAGACCTCTTTCAACCAAAGCAGGGTACAATTCTGTGTAGGTCATTGGAATCGGATCAAACTGTGGAGCTCTTTGCACACGATTCTGATTGTTGTTAAGTTGTTGAGCCTGTTGTCGAGGCTGTTGTTGCTGAAACTGAGGAGTGAATCCTGGATTCGGTGTTGTGTTAACGACTGGTGTGATAGAAGCAACCTGTCGTTGACGATTGACATTTCCTCTTGGCTTTCCTTGGGATACCATGTCAACACTTTGTTCTTTCTTCTTTGGGAAACCACTTCCGAACTTTTTGGTTCCACTTGAAGATCCACCTTCTTTAGTCAGACGTCCGGTTCGGACTCCTTCTTCTAGACGCATCCCCATGTTTACCATTTCGGTGAAATCACTTGGAGCACTAGCAATCATGCGTTCATAGTAAAACGGACTGAGAGTATTCAAGAAGATCTTTGTCATCTCTTTCTCTTTTAATGGTGGATTAATCTGAGCAGCAGTTTCTCTCCATCGTTGGGCATACTCTTTGAAAGCTTCATGGTCTTTCTGAGCCATGGATCGGAGCTGATCTCTGTCTGGAGCCATATCCGAGTTGTATTTGTATTGTCGGACAAAGGCCTCACCTAGGTCGTTGAAAGTCCGAATATTAGTGCTATCCAAGCCTGTGTACCACTTCAGTGCGGCACCAGTCAAACTGTCTTGAAAGTAATGGATAAGCAACTGATGATTATCTGCATAAGTAGACATCTTTCTGGCATACATCACAAGATGGCTTTGTGGACAAGAACTACCTTTGTACTTCTCAAAGTCTGGGACCTTGAACTTAGCCGGTATTTGTACACTGGGAACCAAACATAGCTCCTGGGCATTCTTTCCAAACAAATCTTTTCCACGAATAGCTTTGACTTCTAGCTGCATCTTGTTAAACTGCTCTTGGAGATCTTCTACAAGATTACGCTGATTCGTGCTATCACCTTGATCATGATAAATCTCATTTCCATCGTAGGGAACAGTGTGAACCGTAGGGGTCGGAACTGTCATAGTGGGTTGAGAAAGTGCCATAGTGATTTGGGAAAAAGTTACCCCTGAATGTGGAATAAAAGCCGAACCCTGTGCAGCAGGCGCTTTAGTTGTAGCTGTTTGAACCCCAGAGAAATTATGACGGAAACCTGTACCAAAGCTGAAAGGCGGGCCCCAACCTTCGGGCATGGAGAAAGATGGAATACCGAACGCAACTGTAGAAACTGGAGTAGTGACTTCAGATGTTACTGTTGCTTGACTGTTAGGTGGCGGCGGCTGATTCTGTGCGGCCATTAAGGAGTCAACCAGAGTAGTGAGACTTTCCAATTTTTCCTGAAGAGTGGTCACTGTACCACGGAGCTCAATATTCTCTTGTTCAGAGTGTTCCATTACTCTTCTTCTGCTTGAACGAGTATTGTATCTGTGATCTGATTGCGAGCGCGGTCGAGAAACTTTGAGACGCGACAGCTTGACGATCTATTGGAGAAAGATCCAAAAGATGATACTCTATACAACAGACTCGATATGCAGAATGATGTATGCAAAAAAGAAATTTATGATTTTTCCAAATATTTTAAAGATTATTTCCTTGCAAACATTTGAACACAAACTAATCTTTTATTCATTCATTTTTTTTTATTACAATAATGGGAAATGTTACAACATTGGAGCGTAGCTCCTTACAAAAGCAAATGATAAATAAAAAGCTAAACAATCCTAAGCATCTTCATCAGATGAAGAACCAAATGCATTGTGCAGCTCGAGCTTCATGATTTCTTTCCCATAGTAAGCTTTCAATTCGGCCTTTTCGGTCTTTAGCTTGTCAACAATATTCTTCCAATCATCAGGAGTCGGAGCGTTGCTTGTTGAGCCTTCCAGATTTTTCTTGCTTTCTTTGATGTACCTTTTGATTGCAGCGTCTTTCTGACGAATCTTCTCATCTTTACTCATGAGCCATCCATCTTGACAGTAGAGAGTTTCTTCGTGATCTTTCACTTGTTTCTTCAACCTTCTGTTTTCCATATCGGTCCTACGAAACTTGTGCTCCCAAGCATTTTTCTCTAACCTCATCTTGGCTAAAGTGTCTTGGTATTCCTTCATAGTGGGAATGGGAATATTGGGTAGTTGAGGTACCACAAGAGACATGGGTTTTTCATAATCATAAGGCATTTGAAACTCCTTTGCTCTTTTCTTTACCCAGCAGGTGTAGGCGTCCGTAGCAATGCAATTCTTTTCCTCACCTTTTCTTTCCATCGGACGTCGTACCAAGCTCTCATCATTCTTGTCTTCAACCTTTGAGGATCTTCCTTTTCTTGATAGAAGTAGCTTTCTACTGCGAGACCAACAGGTTTAACTGAATTTGCATACCCGAGTTGTCGTCGGGCTAAGATCGGATTGTAGTTAATTCCTCCTTGTGTACCAATGAGGGGTACGTTGGCGAACTCTCCACAACTTTCAATGGTTTCTGTACCACAGCGAGCCAAGGTATACCAACGGATATCATTATTAGTAAGAGACATAAGTCTTCGAGGCCAACGCAAACCTTCTCGGTTTTCTGTGAAAATAGGAGACTCAGGTAAGTGCGAAACAATCCATTTGAACAACAAAGGTGCACAACATACAATGATTCCACCGCCTTGGCGATTCCTATGATGGACAGAGAAATACATGTCACCAAGCAAAGTCGGAACAGGATTTCCAATCAGAAAGATTTTTATGGCGTTGATATCAACAAAGTTGTCGACATTGGGAAACAGAACCAACCCATAGATGAGCAAGGCTAGTACAGCTTCAAAAGCTATCATGCTACCAGTTTCAATGAAATCAAAGGCTTTCTTTATCAGGAAGTGTGAGGTTAAACCCGGGAGGTTTCCTTTGGTAGTCCAATTACTCTCTACTTCAGACTTTTTCATGTGGATACTTGCTGCAATGACGTGTGACTTAGGAATGGCTTCCAAACCATTGAAGGGTATTTTGTCAGACACAGGGATACCCAAAAGATTGGCATATTCTTCCAAGGTCGGTACCAACTGGTAGTCTGGAAAGGTAAAACACCGGTAGACGGGATCATAGAACTGAACCAGAGTTTTGAGAAGTCCTTCATCAACATGAGTGTTCAAGATAGGCAAAAGTTTTCCATAACTTTTCCTAAAATTAGAAGGATTTTGTACAGAAGATGCTAACTCTATCAGTTTTCCCACATCAGGCGCTTTGAAACCGTATTTCTTGGTATGCCTTTTTACTTCTTCCATGACTAAATCCTAAAATGTTTGCAAAGAAAATTTCTCTAAATCTTTGGAAAAATCATGTTTTTTTATGAAAAAAAAGATGGTTTTTTTTTGAATGTATGAATGCGTGGATGCATGAATGCCACATATTCAAACATGGTAAAACAGACATGGTAATGGTAACGCAAACATGGTACACAAACATGGTAATTCAAACATAGTACACACAGGTTCAAAGGTCCAGCGTCACGAGCATGAGGTCAGAGAACCAAATAGGGATAGATCTAGTTAATCACCTGTACAACATGTTCTACTGATACGTCAGAGTCTACATTTTTCTTTCGGATATTACCGGCTTTCACAACTAAACTGATGAGCCAGAAATATTCTCAAGAAAAACTCGTCTGAGTGTGGTTCTCCGCATGACAACTATCCAAGTCTTCACCTGGATCGTTTCTGCACCACGTCCTAATAAGGCCAGGATGGGTTGGGGTTCTACGGTCTCTCAGCTTCTACAGTTCAATGCGGCAATAATGTCTTCGCTACGAAAGCATGCTAAACATATATTACCAACAAGGAACCTCCACTGAGCGGAAGGATTCTCAAGTGCGCCTGCACATGACTATACCCTCCACCTAATTTCTTATGTGTACTTAATCCGGGTTAGGATTTGTCCATAATGTATCACTTGTAACAGAACCACACAAGTAACAGAACCAAAGAATCACACATGTAACAAAAATTAAAATAAAAACAATAATTAGAAATAACCCTTCCTTTGGAAACAATAAAAAGATGGTCCCCAGTGAAGTCGCCATTTTTCTGTCGCGGGCGAAAAACCGTTTTGTTCCTCTTTTTTGTGGGATGAGACACCTGATGCCTTCTTTGGGCTCGAGTGCTCATAAAAAATGATTTTTCTTTTATTTCGACCAAACTTTTTATTATTTCCAAAGGAGGAAAAGGAAAAAAGCTGCAATAACCTAAAAGTGGGGGGAGATCTTGGGTAAGAGGGTTGGTTATACGAAGGGAAGGTATTAGCACCCAACGTATCTGTAGTACTCTACAGGGTTCTTTATTGTTTTTTATTCCATGTTACGGTGGAGGTTCTGTTGTGAAATAGGTGGGACCTAAGGTGTTTGTTTGATTATGCTCGCAAAGATCATCGCGATCCTCTGCATACATATCCCTTAGAGGGAATCAGAGCATCTGTAGCTCGGGGTCTACGGGTGCTAAGGTTTGAATGGTTTTTTTTGTTTTGTTTTGCTCGCCAAGGATCGACCTTGTGCCTACGTATTCTCAAAGGGATGTTGAGAAAGTCAGAGCAATCGTAGTTCCCACTTATGCTAGTGGAAGCAAAGGAAAATAGACAAATGTCGTCTAAATGCTAGATGTATCTAATCTATATCATCACATACATCTGTTTGATTTTTGTTTGTTTAACCAGCCTTGTGGCAAAAACTTTCAATGAAGTCAGCCTTGTGACAAAAAGTTTTGATTAATCAGCCAGCCTCGTGGCAAAAGTTTCAATGAAGTCAGCCTTGTGACAAAAACTTTGATTAATCATCCAGTACGGTGGTAAAACAGTTTGATTGATTAGCCAGCCTTGTGGCAAAAAAGTTTGATTGATTAGCCAGCCTTGTGGCAAGAAAAAGTTTGATTGATTGATTGTTTGTGATGA
Organism: Vicia villosa; assembly: GCF_029867415.1. Lineage (NCBI taxonomy): Eukaryota > Viridiplantae > Streptophyta > Magnoliopsida > Fabales > Fabaceae > Vicia > Vicia villosa. The sequence goes on along the minus strand of NC_081181.1, from coordinate 107,358,040 downwards.
TATATAAGAGATACTCCTAGCATAGAGATGAAAAATGTCTAATCTCCTAGGGTATTTGTTTTGGATATTGGGGATGCTTATAAGAAGCCCGTGGGTCCTTGTACGAAGCCCAAGAGGAGGCTATCCGAGGGTCCTTGCATTGTAAGCCCAAGAGGAGGCTATGGGAGGGACAATCCAGGGTCCTTGCATTGTAAGCCCAAGAGGAGGCTATGGGAGGGTCACTCGTTTGTACAAAGCCCAAGGGGAGGCATGGTATAGTTGGTTTGAGCTCTTAGAGCGATTTCACCGGGAAACCATACTCTATGTCCTAACCTAAACTAGTGAGATTATTTGCACGAAGCCCAATAGGAGGCTATGGGGAACCTAGTGTTGTACTAAGTTGAACAAGCATATATAACACAATCACACATATGGACAAGTACAAACAAATATGCACAAGTACATGAACAAATATGAACAGTTATATGAACAGTTACATATGGCAAAGTGTGTGTATATAATGGAGTTTATGAAGGAAATATACCTGTAAGCATGCTCCATTTGTATACACGGGGGCTCGGGACTCATCCTCGGGGAGAGGTCCACTTGAGTTTATTCACAACTATGTAAACAGGTATTCACAAAGGGCTTGGGACTTATACCTACATGGAGGCCCATGGTATTTTTTTTGGGAAGATTTAAAGAAACCTTCATTTTTGGTTTGTTATTCAAAGTTAAAAAACAAATTGAGATATGTACAAAAGGCGTACAATGAAATACCTAATTTCATGTACTGGAATGGGTATGTACAAAAGGGGCTTGGGACTTATACCTACGTGGAGGCCCATGGTATATTGGGAAGTTTTGAAGTTTCTTTGAAGATGATTTGAAAATTGTTTATTTTGAAGAAGTTTTATTGTTTTGAAGAATGTTTTGAAAACTGTACAAAAGAAAAGAAATGGGACTTACACTCTCTAATATTCGAGAGGCCCCTGTCTTATTTTCATAAAACAGGGTGGATGGTTTTTGAAAATGATTTGAATGTTTTTTTGAAAGAACTGTTTGGAAGCAATTTGGAAAAAGTTTTCTGTTAAAAACTGTACAAAGAAAAACGAAAGGGACTTATACTCTCTAATATTCGAGAGGCCCCACTTCGTTTTGAAAATCAATCAATTAAAAAGATTTAATCAATAGTTTCAAAAAGAAATGGTTTATTGTTTTTGAAAAGAATCGCGATCGCTCGTTTTAAAACGATTTGAATTTTGAAAGAAGTCAAATTAATCAAGATAAACAAAAAGATTGTCTTCAATTAACATTTAGATGATTAGGGTTTGCTTCAAAAAGTATTTACAAATGATTAATTTTGAAAATCGAATGAAAAATAATATTTAAAAGTATTAAAAAAACAAGTCATTTTAAAACTATTAAAAAATGTATCAAATAAATATTTTTTGATGATTTTTTTTGATATTCTTAAAATATGTATATTAAATAAGAAGTGTTCAAAAAATGAAGCAAAAATAAATTGATTTGATTGGTTAAATAATTAAGTGAAGTTGTGTAAAAAATGAAAGAAAAATAGTGTCAAAAAAATGGTTTTGGCCCCCATGAGTGTTGAACCCACGACCTCACGCTCACTACTCAAAAACATGACCAACTGGACCACGCGCGTGGTCTGTTTAGTATTTGCAACGAATCAATTATATTTTTGAATCAATTTCTAATTTCAGTTTCAAAATCTGGCGCCAAGAACACATACCCAATTCAAATTTGAAAATTCTGAAAACTGAATTGTTTGGATCGAGTGAATAGCCTATCTTGCTCGATTTTTCACCAGGAACATGATGGTATCATTTAATTGCATTTATTTTATCTCTAAGGCTATCAATTTTCTGATGAACACGAAGAACCCTAATTTTGAGTTTCAATCTGAAATCGTGTGTGTGCATGATAAGTTGCAATTGATTGAGGGTTAATGATCCATACATATGCAGAAACAAGATGGCATGGCAGTTTTTCATTTATGATGCATGTATGATAGAGTTTGAAGTTCAAGTGACTTACCTTCAAAAACGGCCAAACTGGAGATTTGATTCTTCAATATAAGTGTTACAGATGCTTTGTATCAATCTGGATAGCTTCAATGATGATTATGGAAGGTGTCTGGATGTCTGGAACAAGCTGAATTCATCTGAGCATGGCCATGGCACCCGAACTGCAGTTGCTTCAAGTATGAATCGAATTTGAAGATGGAGGTGTTTCAGATTGCTGGGGAGTGTTTGGATCATTCATATGAAGTATATGGATGGTGTTAGGAGTGTTAGTTTGGACAGATATGGCTTGGTATGGATTTTGGCATGATAAGGTTCAATATATGCAATTATGGAAGTGAGGTAGTGATTCTGAGATTTGAGGTGTTTTTGGGTGTATGAGTGATTCAAACACATCACATTTGACATTTAGAAGTTGTGGGAAGCATCACTTTGTTCAGAACTTGCAAGGTTTGGAGGTTGAGTTTTCTACCTCACTTTGAAACACATGACTTGTAATTCAAGAAAGAAGAGAGAAAACCTATAATTGTGAGGTTTTGGTGTGAATTTGAATGAGTTTTGGACCTCTATTTATAGGCCAAGGATTCTGAATGAAGAGCTTTGCAACTTGATCAAAGTTTGATGATTTGGCTTAAGAGATAAAAAGGAATCTTTTACATTTAATGCAAAATGGTTAAAGTGACCAAACCATGGTTAAAACTCAAGCTTCTTATCCTCTTCCATTCTGATCTCAAATCAGAGAAAATATCTTCAATTATTGCCTCTTTGCATCATTACTTGGACTATAGGCAATGTAGTCTTGAAACTTAGTGAAAAATGGTGAAAATTCAAGTGAAAATGATCACTAAATGCATAATTCAAAACCATAGCTACACTCCATATTTTTTCATGCTCTTGGACATTTTGGAAAGCTCATGTTACACACTTCAAAACCCTAGTTGAAAGTTTCTTCAAGACCTTTAAGGAAATGGGTGAAAAAGTTCCATGAACTTTGAAGAAAATGAAGTTTTAAGTGAAATTTTCAAAAGATGTCAACTTTGAAGCTCCATATCTCTTAAATGGTTGATCTTATGGAAAAAATTTATATGTGTCAAAGTTGTTTATTGGATCAAAATCTACAACTTTCATGTTGGAAGTTTTTTTCAGTTTGTAGGTGAAATTTTGAGTTATTCCCCTCCAAAGTTTGGAAAAAACCATAAAAAACACTTATAAAAATTTTCTAAGTATGAAAGTCAAACTTTTGACTTTTTGATTCTTGATTGATTTTCTTGATTTTTCTTGATCAAATGACTTCATACTTCATATATTGATGATTTTCAACTTCAAAAGTCATGGTTGACCAAAATTCCCCAAAAGTCAATGGTGATCTTGTACAGTTGACTTTTTCAGACGAATCGCATTTCTGGAGATTTCAAATGAAACATGCTATCCTCACCATATGAATGGTATGAATGGATCACATTGAAGCATTAGAGGATATTGAGCCATGTTTTGAGTTGTGGCACCATGTCCTGATTAAAAAGTCAGTTGTTCAGTGAATTAGGTCAAAAACCCTAATTGTCGACCTGATGAGATTGATGACTGTAGGTCTTGAATTGAGATGCAATTTCCATTGGATATTGTCATAGGGATTATTTGAGGATAATTGAGACCTTTGATTGACTTCCTGGGGATTTTTAGGGTTTCCCAAATGTGATCCCTGGTTTTAGTCCCTGATAGTTCAAAACCCTGATCTGAGGATTTGTCTGATCAATCTTTGTGTAGGATATGTTATGAGCCAAATGGATTAGGTCAAAATGATGCACTTGGGGTCTTGAGGTCATGTCCCAAGCCATTAGGTCAAATTCTGAGCAAAAGTCAGGAGTGCACTGTCTTCAGTCAAAACCCTAATTCAGTCGATTCAAAGCTGTTGAGCTTGTTGAAGTGAATCTCTGAGGACCAAATGTTGATTGTTGATGAAGATGATTCATTTGAGATGAAGGGAGAACAAAACCCTAATTGATTGTTACTTGCACTGATGAGTGATCTCTTGATTAAATCCTGCTGAGCACAAGTAACAAACACAAGCTATGCAATTTGTTAGAGATGCAAATGATGCATATGCAATGATATGAGGTGGTATCTTAGGTCAAAAATTGGGGTATGACAGATGCCCCTATTTAAGTTTCTTCAACCTGAGACATGAAGATTGAAAATCTTCGTTTTGATAGGGTGGAAGATACTTAAATATCAGAAGACGCAAATTTTGGACCTAAGATACCCAAAATTGCGAATGGTGCAAGGATATCTGTACCGAGGGGATATCAAGAACTGACTCCACTGGGGAAAAGAGGTTGGGAAGGATGTCTCAATCCGTTTTAGGAAGAGAATCCGTTTTTTCGGGAAAGCAAGTGTATGCTTCACCGGGGAATGATAGCTTTGTAAGAAAAGCTTACCTATCGACATTACCGACTATCAGCATAGGGATAGACTTGTTTAATAATGCGAAGGCGAGAGGTATGAAACTGTATTACCAACTACCAGCATGGTGATAGACTTGACAAGGTAAAAAAAGTTTCAAAGGTTCGGTTAATATTACCGACTATCAGCCTTGTGATAGACATGTTTAATAATATAACCAGAACAAAAAGGTACCGACTACCAGCCTTGTGATAGTGGTTTTGAAGACATGATCAATTATCAGCCGAGTGATAAAATGACCCTGGAGACTTTGCTAGGGAAATTACTGGTTATTCAGCCTTGTGAACAGTAATAAGACCCTGATTTGTCAAATGGTCTTCATGATTGATTTCCTAGAGAGGAAAAGTCTTTTGAAAGAGACATAAGCTGCTCAGATGATGAGGCTATTGCTTATTGTCTATTTTTCACGACTCTGTTTGAGGAATCGGAATTTGAATCTTTGGTAAGACAAGGTTCTAACCAAGAATGAATTGGAAAGAAACGGTCAAACAAGACTTTGTACCCATGAGGAATGAACTCAACTGGGGATTTTCTCCTTTGTTTTGAGAGAAGAAACTAAAGCAACCTTCTTCCACGAGGAATGATCTCAGTGGGGAACTGGAGAAACAAGTGGTATTCTTTCTGCTTATGGGTGACAATCTATTTGGAGAGATGACACGCCCATACCTGTTTCTTTTTCTTTTTTCCTTTCTTTTTTTTTTTCCTTTTTCTTTACTTTTTTGGGATAGATATATCCTGAACAAGCGATTATTGAAAAATGCAAGAATGCATGAATGATGCAAATATGTATGAATGATGAATATCATGAATGTAGCATGCATGCTAATAATACTGACAGACAAAGAAGTATATACTGGAGAAGGACCGACGTCGCAACATAACCAGATACTTGGCGAATGTTCTTCAACACGGTGTAGATAACACGGGTGATGAATGATGCTGTGTGCTTTAAACTTCTCTGGGGAAGATGAGCATCTTTTCTCATTGAGATGGAAGAACCTTCTTCACTGGAGATGGAAAATCTTCTTCACTGGGGATAAAAGATCCTCTTCACTGGGGATAGAAGAGCTTCTTCACTGGGGATAGAAGAGCTTCTTCACTGGGGATAGAAGAGCTTCGTCCTATGGAGATAGCTGTTGATGTTCCTTCTGTTGTTCACAACTCAAAGGAAAATTTCGCTTTTATTTTGAAAAAGAAAAGTGAAGTAAATTCATTTAAAACTTATTTTTTTCTTTTTTGTTTCAAAAGTGAATAACACAATTAAAGCGTCATTTTGCAAGCTAAAAGAAATTAGAGATTGCAAACAAGTGGGCACAAGGCTCAAATTTATTTAATAGGATGGAAATCAGCTAAAGGCGTGATTCCATGGAGTATTTACAAAAGTTGGAAATGGTAATTATGCGGAAAAGGCTACATTGAAAGCAATAACCACTATTCCCCCCAACAACTTTGAGTTCCAACTGTGCTTGTCGCTTCAGATTGGCGATGATTTGATCGAAGATCCTTTGATGAAGTACAGACTCTTCAGGTGACGAAGTATGGACTAATGCAGTTACTTTGTCATAAATCCCTAATTTTTGCCTAGATTGCCCTTTCAGGTTTTCAATCTACCAGGATGAATTTTTTCTGTTTATTGTCTCTAATTTTTGCCTGGACCGCCCGTTCGGGTTTTCAGTCCACCGAGACGCTCATTTTTGCCTAAGTCGCCCTTTGCGGGTTTTCGACTTACCGAGCTGTTCTTTTGTATTTTTTAGACAAAGTATTTCTTGACTGCATCAGCATTCACAGGATGTGGGAGTTCATCACCATCCATGGTTGCAAGAGTCATGGCGCCGCCAGAAAATGTTCTTTTGACAACATACGGGCCTTCGTAATTAGGAGACCATTTGCCCCTAGAATCTGGTTGAAAAGACAAGATCTTTTTAAGCACGAGGTCGCCTTCTTGAAATTCACGAGGTCGAACCTTTTTGTTGAAGGCTTGTTTCATTCTTGCTTGGTATAACTGTCCATGGCAAAGAGCAATCATACGTTTTTCTTCGATTAAGTTCAACTGATCGTATCTGCTTTGACACCATTCAGCCTCTGATAATTTAGTCTCCATGAGGACTCTCATTGATGGAATTTCAACTTCTACGGGGAGCACAGCTTCCATGCCGTATACTAGAGAAAAGGGAGTTGCCCCTGTTGAAGTACGCACTGAAGTACGGTACCCATGTAAAGCAAATGGCAGCATTTCATGCCAGTCTTTGTAAGTGACGACCATTTTCTGGACGATCTTCTTAATGTTCTTGTTGGCGGCTTCGACGGCGCCGTTCATTTTTGGTCTGTAAGGAGAAGAGTTATGATGCTCAATCTTGAATTCCTCACATAATTCTTTCATCATCTTGTTGTTCAAGTTTGAACCATTGTCAGTAATGATCTTGCTGGGAATACCATATCGGCAAATGATGTTATTCTTGATAAACCTCACAACCACTTGTCTTGTAACATTGGCGTAAGATGCTGCTTCGACCCATTTGGTGAAGTAATCAATTGCTACCAAGATGAAACGATGACCGTTTGAAGCTTTCGGTTCGATCATTCCAATCATGTCGATCCCCCACATGGAAAAAGGCCACGGAGATGAGAGAACGTTGAGTAGAGTCGGTGGCACATGGATCTTATCTGCGTAGATCTGGCACTTGTGACATCTCTTCACGTGTTTATAACAATCAGATTCCATTGTCAACCAATAGTATCCTGCTCTTAACATTTTCTTGGACATTGCATGCCCGTTTGAATGAGTTCCAAAGGACCCTTCATGCACTTCATGCATTAACATGTCTGCTTCGTGTCTATCCACGCATCTGAGCAAAACCATGTCGAAATTTCTTTTGTATAGCACATCTCCGTTCAGGAAGAAACTGCCAGAAAGCCTCCTTAGAGTTTTCTTATCTTTGTTTGATGCCCCAAGCGGGTACTCTTGAGTTTGAAGGAAGCGTTTGATGTCGTGGAACCACGGTTTATCATCGACAACTGCTTCAGTTGCAAACACATAGGCGGGCCTTTCAAGGCGCGTGATTCTGACTGTAGGCATATCATTCCAATGATTGACTTTGAACATGGAAGATAGAGTAGCCAAGGCGTCTGCCATTCGATTCTGATCTCGAGGTATATGATGCAATTCAACCTTGTTGAAGAAAGTCAACAGACGTCTTGCATAATCTCTGTAGGGAATCAAGCCAGGGTGGAAAGTTTCCCATTTGTCTTTGATTTGGTTGATCACGAGGGCTGAATCTCCATATATGTCGAGGATCTTGATCCTTAAGTCAATGGCTTCTTCGAGACCCATGATACAAGCTTCATATTCTGCGATGTTGTTGGTACAATCAAATAGCAGTCTGGCGGAAAACGGGATATGAGTACCCTTGGGAGTGATGATGATTGCCCCAATTCCATTGCCAAAAGCGTTTACTGCTCCATCAAAAATTAGGCCCCATCTTGATCCAGGCTCAGGACCTTCTTCAGGTAACG
>NC_081181.1:107331019-107349937 GCF_029867415.1 Vicia villosa | reverse complement strand
TATCTTCACCCGGCAATGGACCCATAAAAGCAAAAGTTTTTCCAGAAAGTTCAAAGGGTATGATTACCTGGGAAGCGTAAATAGCACGAACTTCTTCAACGTTAGGGTTTGGAATATGTTCGTTTTCACCAGACCGTGTGGTGGATTGGAGCTTTAGAGCAGGTTGAAGAACGTTGGAAGATGAAGCCATCGGATGAGTTTTGAGAAATTCAGATTTGAAAAGTTTGAAGATGTTGGTTCCTTTGTTTGATGAAGAAGACGGAGAAATAGGAATGAGAAGTTGTAAAAAGAGTGCAAGTCCAAAGTATTTAAAGGTTTAACGGAAACCCTTTTTTAAAATCTTTTGGGTAAAACCCAAAGGACACGTGGCGAATGATGATTTAATCCAATGGCGGTCGAGAGATTCAGCTTTACTCCTAGTATATAGGAGTAATAATCAGGAAGTAAGGTCAAGGACGTGGGAATGTAAGTTATGAGAAGACATTTTGAGAATGACAAGACGTTTCGGAAACAGAGATTATCAATGATTATGACGTTTAGTCAGTAGTCTTGGAACTATCAAAACTTAATAAGAGACGAAATCTTATGATGGCAAAAAACGCCTATTTCTGTTGATCTTCGAAACAGGCATTTATTGGGGGCAATTTGTTAGCTGAAGATTTCGTTGAACAAATATATGTGCTTCGAAGGAGTGCATAATCGAAGGCAAGGTGGTTACTGATGACCATCTCTGAGAAGTATAAAATGGCTACTGATGGCCGTGTTTCGATAGCAGGAAATGTCTAAGTTTTTTATGAAGGTGATGGCTACTGAAAGCTATTGGAAGGATATATCCTCGAAGACTTAGACAAAATTTATAAATTTACTTAAGTATTATTATTTAGCGTGTTTGTTAGTAAGTGTTTATTAGCATACTGCCACGCGTCGAAGATGGACTCAGGCGGGAAGATTTGAAATTCGAAGATAGTCACGTAACTGCTTATTCACAGATGTCATCGCTGGAAGTTCTTATGAGAAACGTGGCAGCAGATTAGCGTAGGGCCGTTATGGTCGAAACTAGTATAAATAGGAGTTTTCATGATAGAATTCCGTGTGTTCATTTTGTACAAATCACTCACATATTTACTCAAGTATCAAGCGTTAACGAGAACGAGTTCGCTGAGAAAATGTACGTATGACACCACCATCTTAATACATGAGTATTATCTTTTATTGCTTTTCGTCTTCGAATATCTTTAAATTCTTGCATTCTATTTACTTCTTATCATTTACATTACTGTATCTTTAACTTTCATGTTATTTACTTTCATGTTATTTACTTTCATGTTATTTATCTTCATGTTACTTACTTTCAAGATCTTTAACAGTTTTATGTTTTAAGATTCTTTTTAACAGAATTGCATGTTATGTTATATGCGTTGTCTACATTTTAAAGTCATAATCACATATAATCAAGTCATCACTAAAAAGTGTATGTTTTTAATCGAATAACATTTGTCGAAGACAACGAATCATGAACATGGTTCTAAAGAATATTGATAACAATCTAATTGACTATGTGTCCTAGGATCAATCTAGTCGATCCTGCGAGTAACCAAATCATATTTATTATAGTTTGGAGGACTAGCGGTTGTTTACCGGAAATCACCGTAAACACCTAGCCCGCCATTTTTTAGCGGGTGCGTGGGCCGGCCTGAAGGGCCACAACTCCTTTTTCCACCCCTAGTTTTCGTGTTTTTTGAGTTATCTCTGCTAGGATCTCTATCTTTGAAAAGGATCTGAGTTACCATATTTTTTCCACGTATGACACAAGTTCTTCTTAAAAGGTTTTTCATTTGGCATGATTTTTTTTGTTTTTGGATAATATCTACTTGGATCTTTGTTTTTTAAATGGGTCTCATTTACCATATTTGTTGCATGTATGACACTAGTTTTATAAATGATTTTTGTGTGATGTCTCTAATTGGGTCTTGAAGATGATAGAGACATCATTGTATTAGATGACTAGGTAGTCTACGTGTTTGTGATAACTTGGTATCTAATTATGTTAACTAACTACACTACGTGTTGTTTGACTTGTAGGGAAAGTGAATGAAAAAATTAAATCAATAAAGCGCATACTATGAGCATGGTTCACAAATGGTTTGTGTTTCTATGGAGAAACAATACAAGAAGTATGAAGCTATTGTGAAAGCTTCACCCGCCTTGTATTTTTTTCTTCATAGCAACACAAAGTATATCAACTTCAACTCATTCTGAGACAAGTAGATCATTTCTTCGTCCTCATTTTCCACAAATCTTTTTAATAAAAGGTATGTTTATGAAACATTTCATGAGCTGTTATGTTTTTATTTTGTTAATAAATATCGATAAATATTGTTGTATGTTGTTGTTGTTGATAAATATTTCTCGGAACAAGAACAAAGCATTTCTAAGTCACAAGAAAAAAGCTTCTTGCGACTTAGCAATGTTTTCTTTATGTGAATCTTGTAGCATTAATTTCTTATGTAGATTGGCAGGAGATCTAGTTGAGTTTATTATATCGTATGTATATTGCTTGTTTCATAAATCCTCCACTAAACATGCATTCATTTAAATTGGTTTAGAAAATAATAATCTAAAAATTGAGTTATATTTTACAAACCAACTTAGATCAATCAATATTTTTCTAATTGGATGCATCTTGTAACATCCCGATTTTATTAGTTATTTATTTAACTAGCCTTATTTGGTGTGATAATTATTTAATTGAGTTTTATTATGCTAATTGGGCTATTTGAGTAATTAGTAGAATTATAAGATAAAATGTTGTGGGCCTAATTAATTAGAAAGTGTAGTTGGGTGGGTTAAGCCCAATATCACAATTAGAGTTAATAGACAATTGTGAGAGAAAACCTAACTAGAAGAAAAAGAGAGAAAGATAGAAACAAGGGAAAAGAGGCTAAAGAGAAACAACATAGAAGAGAAAGAGGAGAAGATTGTAGATTCTTAAAGAGGGTGGATTAAAATCAAGAGGTAAGAGTTAGAATCCAAATTAATATAGGTTTATATGATTGGGTAATGTTGTGTGTATGATTTGAGTATGATATCTATTTCTCTCAGTTTCATAACTTTATAAAATGTTATGGTTTGGTAGATTTCATAAGATTTTGTGAATCAAAACATGTTTGATGATGTATGTATGTGAACCCATGGTTAGAAACATGTTTAGGAACCTTATATGTGTGCTAAATTGTTGTCAATTGATGTATAAATTGTATGAGGGTTAGTGGTTGTTGTATTAGGTGAATGGGGAAGGAAAATGGTGATTTTTGGGTTTTTACGCAGCATGAGTCGACCTATACAGAAGCCTGGGTCGACTTGAGCTAACCCGCAAAGACAAAAATTCAGTTTTTAACAGCATGCGTCGACCTGAAGAAAGTTTGCGTCGACCTGAAGAAACCCAAAAACCTAGCTTGATTCGACTCATGGTCGATCTGAGCAAACCCGAAGGGGACAAACTCAGCTATGCATCGACCTGAACAAAGCTTGCGTCAACTCACAGAATACAATTTTTGGCAGATTTTGTAAAGACCATAACTTTTGATCTGTAACTTTGTTTTATGCGCCGTTCGAAGTGTTAGGAAGCTAATGAGGTTATCTATATGATAGGATAGACTTGGTTGATTTTGAATGGTTTAATTTTGATGTTAATATATGGATAACATGTGATTACTTATGTGTGCATTATGAATTAATGACTTGTGGCTAATATTCATAGATGTGTTAAGTGATGTGATATCCATGATATGTTGGAATGAATATATATATACTATTTGAATGTGTCTTTTTGATAATGATTGTCGCGGGGAAAAATCGTATCTTTTTCGGGATGAGACACCTGATGCCTTCTTTGGGCTCGAGTGCTCAAAAAAATGATTTTTCTTTTGTTTCGACCAAACTTTTTATTGTTTCCAAAGTAGGAAAAGGAAAAAAGTTGCAATAACCTTAAAAGCGGGGGAGAGATTCCGGGTAGGAGGGTTGGTTATACGAAGGGAAGGTATTAGCACCCAACGTATCTATAGTACTCTATAGGTTTCTTTGTTATGTTTGTTTCATTCTATGTTATGGAGAGGTTCTTGTGAGATAGGTGGGACCTAGGGTGTTTGTTTGATTATGCTCGCAAAGATCATCGCGATCCTCTGCATACATATCCCTTAGAGGGAATCAGAGCATCTGTAGCTCGGGGTCTACGGGTGCTAAGGTTTGAGTGGTTTGAGGGAGAAGTTTTGCTCGCCAAGGATACGACCTTGTGCCTACGTATTCTCAAAGGGATGTTGAGAAAGTCAAAGAAATCGTAGTTCCCACTTATGCTAGTGGAAGCAAAGGATAAGAGACAAATGTCATCTAAATGTTCGATGTATCTAATCTATATCATCACATACATCTGTTTGATTTTGTTTGAAATCTTTTCATTATAAGCCCTGGACTGTGCCACTTATGGCGCTTAGAATGATAAAGATGTTTTTTGTTTAGCCAGCCTTGTGGCAAAAAACAAATTTGATTAGCCAGCCTTGTGGCAAAAACTTTCAATGAAGTCAGCCTTGTGACAAAAAGTTTTGATTAATCAGCCAGCCTTGTGGCAAAAGTTTCGACGAAGCCAGCCTTGTGGCAAAAACTTTGATTAATCAGCCAGCCTGGTGGCAAAAGGTTTGATTGATTAGCCAGCCTTGTGGCAAAAGAGAAATTTGATTGATTGATTGTTTGTGATGATATAGATGAGATACTCCTATCATAGAGATGATAAATGTTTAATCTCCTAGGGGTATTTGATTTGGATATTGGGGATGCTTATAAGAAGCCCGTGGGTCCTTGTACGAAGCCCAAGAGGAGGCTATTCGAGGGTCCTTGCATTGTAAGCCCAAGAGGAGGCTATGGGAGGGACTACCGAGGGTCCTTGCATTGTAAGCCCAAGAGGAGGCTATGGGAGGGACAAGTCGTTTGTACGAAGCCCAAGAGGAGGCATGGTATAGTTGGTTTGAGCTCTTAGAGCGATTTCACCGGGAAACCATACTCTATGTCCTAACCTAAACTAGGGAGATTCTTTGCACGAAGCCCAATAGGAGGCTATGGGGAACCTAGTGTTGTACTAAGTTGAACAAGCATATATAACATGAACAAACACATGAACAAGTATGAACAAACATGGACAAACATGAACAAGTATGAACAATTACATATATATATATATATATATATATATATATATATATATGTCAAGGTGTGTGTATATAATGGAGTTTATGAAGGAAATATACCTGTAAGCATGATCCATTTGTATACACGGGGGTTCGGGACTTATACTTGGGGAGAGGCCCATTGAGTTTATTCAGAAGTTATGTAAACAAGTATTTACAAGGGGGGCTTGGGACTTATACCTACATGGAGGCCCATGGTATTTTTGGGAAGATTTAAAGAAAACCTTCATTTTTGATTTGTTATTCGAAGTTAAAAAACAAATTGATCGAGGTATGTACAAAAAAAAGTGTATGTACAATGAAATACCTAATTTCATGTAAGGGAATGGGACTTATACCTATGTGGAGGCCCATGTTTTATTTCATAAAACATGGTTGATTGTCTTGTTTAAAAGCGCGAGGTTTTGAAAACAGTTTGAAAGTTTTTGTTTTGAAAGAAGTTTTCTGTTTAAAGAAAAACTGTACAAAGAAAAGGAAAGGGACTTATACTCTCTAATATTCGAGAGGCCCATGTGTTTTGAAAATGAGTTGAATGATTTGAAAGTGAATTGATTATTATTGTGAAAACAGTTGATTGAGTTTTAGGCTTACCTTGAAGAATGAGAAATCAGATTTTCTGAATTTGAGGTGTTACCTTGATCTTCAGATGTTAGGCATCCACACCAGCAGAAAAGAACGTCAGATAAGTTCACAGCTTACAGCATTCTTTGATCATCCAGTAATTGTTTAAGGACTTCTACAGCAAATGGAAGACCAAACAAAACAGACAAATCCAAAAGACAACAGAGAAATAATCTCAAAGTCTCGGATGAAGTTAGAAAATTCAAGTGATGTGTGCAAAATAACCAAAGATAAATCAGATAACTTAAATGATTAATTACACGAAAATTATATGAAAATATCAAAAGAAAATTAATTTTAAAAGAAGATATTTTTGTGTTTTTTTCATGAAAAGAGAGAAAATAGTTAGAAACATAAACATAAATATGCATCTAATATATTTTTTGGGATTTTTTTGGACATTCATAAAATATATATATTAAATGAGAAGTGTGCAAAAAACAAAGTTAAAATGATAAGTTTTGATCATTAAAAGAAATAAGAAAATAGGAAAAAAACAAAAGAAAATAATAAGTGAAAAACACTATTCATCATCTTCCAACCCGTATTCCCTTTTTGGGTGATTTTTTCCACTTTCAAACCTTCATAAATTCCTCATATTTTCATCAAATTAGGCGTTCCAATATACCGTTTCGAATGGAATTTCATGAGGAATCCAAATATGTATGTAGAATTCATTTATTTCAAGTTTAGCTCACGGAAATAAGCAAAAACCAGAAGAGAAAAATGAAAATTTACCTCAAAGTGTGAAAATGTGATTTTGCTTGGAGCACTTCCATAAGTGTTTTGATGATTTCTACAGCTTCTATGACCTCCCAGGAGTGTGTTGATGTGCTTAGCTTTCTTGGAATCCTTCTAGAATTCTCTATCCAAATCAACTCGTAATATGAAAAAGTGAGATATGGAGATGTTGATGGAGGTGTTCCAGAAGTTGTTTTATGGTTTGGATCACTTCTATATGATATATGTGAGGTATTTGAAATGATAAATCAAGAAATGCACGAGTGGATTGTGAGTTTGCATGTTAAGGCTCACTTTGTGCATATATGGAGGTTGAATGGTGAAAACAAGCATAAAAGTTGTTTTGGCTTGTGAATTGGTTCAATTAAGATTCAAACAACTTCTAAATGGTATTTGGAAGAAGTTTGAATGACTCCTTTGGTTAGAACTTACAAGATTTGCAATTTGGCATTCTAACCACTTTGAAAACTTAAGAACTTTGAAAAAAAATGGAAGAATGAGAAAACAAGTTCTTGGACAAGTTTAGGAGTGATTTGCAATGAAGTGAGGCCTTCTATTTATAGGCAAAGATTATGAATTGGATTGCTTGCAAATTGAAAATGCCATGATGAATTTTGTGGAAAAAATGGCATGGAATCTTTTTTCCATAATTACAAAGCTTAACCATGGTTAAGATTTCCAATGCTTCTTATCTTCTTCAAATCTCATCTCAAATGATAATATATATTGAATTGATTACTTATTGATGTCATTGCTTGCATCATAGGTCCATAAAGTATAAGAACTTTGTGAGAAAAATGGTGAAAGTTAAAGCATAATGGTCACTAATGTCAAAATTCAAAACCATGGCTACACTCCATATTTTTTCATGCTCTTGGACATTTTGGAAAGCTCTTGTTATGCACTTCAAATCCCTAGTTGAAAGTTTCTTCAAGACCTTTAAGGAAATGGGTGAAAAAGATCCATGAACTTTGAGAAAAATGAGATTTCAAGTGAAATTTTCAAAAGATACCAACTTTGAAGCTCCATATCTCTTAAATGGTTGATCTTTTGGAAAATCATTTTATGTGGCAAAGTTGTTCATTGGATCAAAATCTACAACTTTCATGTTGGAAGTTTTTTTCAGTTTGTAGGTGAAATTTTGAGTTATTCCCTTCCAAAGTTTGGAAAAACCCATTGAAAAACACTTAGAATTTTTCTAAGTATGGAAAGTCAAACTTTTGACTTTTTGATTCTTGATTGATTTTCTTGATTTTCCTTGATCAAATGACTTCATATATCATATATTGATGATTTGAAACTTCAAAAGTCATGGTTGACCAAAATTTCCAAAAAGTCAATGGTGATCTTGTACAGTTGACTTTTCCAGACGAATCGCGTTTCTGGAGATTTCAAATGAACCAAACTATCCTCACAAAATGAATGGTATGAATGGATCATGTTGAGTTATTGGAGGACCTTGAGCCATGGTTTAAGTTGTGGCACCATGTTCTGATTAAAAAGTCAGTTGTTCAGGTGAATTAGGTCAAAAACCCTAATTGTCGACCTGATGAAATTGAAGACTGTGGATCTTGAATTGAGATACAATTTCCTTTGGATATTGTCATAGGGATTATTTGAAGATGATTAAAACCTTTGAGTGATCCCCTGGAGCTTTTTAGGGTTTCTCAAATGTAATCCCTGATTTCAGTCCCTGATAGTTCAAAAACCCTAATCTGATGATTTGAAATTTCACTGTTGATCAGTCCTTGTGTAGGGGATGTCTTGAGCCAATAGATTAGGTCAAAATGATGTACTTGGGGTCTTGAGGTCATGTCCCAAGTCATTAGGTCAAATCTTGAGCAAAATTCAGGGGTGTGCTATCTTCAGTCAAAACCCTAATCTGATCGATTCAGAGCCTTTGAGCTTGTTGAAATGGATTTTTGAGGACCAAATGTTGATTGTTGATGAAGATAGTTCCTTTGAGATGAAGGGAGAACAAAACCCTAATTGGTTGTTACTTGTACTGATGAGTGATTTCTTGATTAAATCCTGCTGAGGCACAAGTAACAAACACAAGCTATGCAATTTGTTAGAGATGCAAATGATGCATATGCAAATGATATGAGGTGGTATCTTAGGTCAAAAATTGGGGTATGACAATGATCATTTAAATGTGTATCTATCGATATGTGGATTGAATAATGATAATGCTAGACTTGAATACACGTGATTTATTGATGTATGTTAAGTGATGCATTGTTTGGAAGTGAAATCATGTTGTGTATATTGTGCAATATTGGAAAGATGTGATCGTGTAGTTTAAGAGATAGAGATTGTATTAAATGCATGATTCTCGTTTTGTTGCACACTTACACTAGCATGAGTCTTTGAAAGAGGCAATGTCGGGTAATCCCACGAAGATTATTTGCTTGTCCCAAACCTATCAGGAATGGGGTTTGAAAGCTTAACGAGAATGGAGCTTTGAGGTGGTTATCTAGTCTGTAGAGAATGACAATCAGCTTGCCGGAAATGATAACAGAGGGATCCACATGCATATTGCATAGAGTCTCACTTGAATCGCACGTGTCAGTGTGAATTGTGTTTTGTGTGATTTTGTAATATGATTTGTGTGGAATGATTATTTGATGAGTGATGCATGTATGTGAAAATTTGTGAAGTGATAATTGTATACTTGATGATATTTCATTATTGGGCTACAATTATTGAGTTGGTAATTAGATATGATTACTTGAAAGATGGAACTTGGTTACTTGACGATAAAACATGTTAACTTTGATATATGGATATGAAAGCGTGTTTTTGAGAAGAGTGATGAATTTGTGAAATGTATGCTTGTTATGTTTTGCATTTCCCATTATTATGTTTATCTATAATGATTTGAATTCTCACCCTTCTGTTTGAATGTTACCCTTTGTTGGTAACGTGCAGGCTCAGACGAGTAGTAACTTGATTGAGGATTAGCCGAAGAGTTCCTGAGTTTGTTGTTTGATTAGGTAGCGAGTCATATGCTTTGATCATGTAACACTTCGGAGGTTTCTTTTGACTTGTGCTTATGTTTGGATATTGCTATTTTATATGTATTGGTTGGATATCTTGGATATGTTGTTTAAAGGCTATGTAGCCTAGATCTTGAATTTCAAATAGTATGTTTGGTGATGTTATTTGAATTGGTAGATGAATATAGTATGAGATATATTCATTGATCCTGTTGATAGCAATTCTATTATTCCGCGAGCGTTATGCATATTTTTATGAAAGCATGAGAATTTTGAAGTGTGTTACAAGATGATTAGTGCATATTATGAATGTTGTATGTTTGTTCTAGGTTTTCATTTTTATGAAAATAACATGTGATGCCTTTTTTCCTTTATGCATGTTAATACTCTGAGATTGTATGTTATATTTGGGATTAGAAAAGGGGTGTTACACATCTTGTAATTCATATTCCTCTCTTTAACATATAGATTTTGATTCAATGTCCTAAGTTTTTCATAGTGACGATTCCTTCTCTTCTATTTTATTTTGAAAAGCATCAATTTGTTGACTAATTCAGACTCATCATCGTCACTATCATCATTATTATTTTAAATGATGCTGATGATTATTACGATGACAATGATGATGACGATGAATCCAAGCTAGTCAATAAATTGGTGATTTTCAAAATAATCTATAAGAGAATGAACCATTGCTATGAATAACTTATGTCATTGAATTAAATTCTATATGTTAAAGAGCGAGAGATGAGTTACGAGATGCATGAAATTAAAAAAAATGGTGGTTCTTAAAGTTGTTTTTCAAGAATAATTTAATTTTTAGATTATTATCTTCTACATCAATTTGAATGGTTGTATATGTTCATTAAGGTGTATGGAAAAACAAGAAATCCACATATTTTATAATGAACTCATGTATACATATCACAACGTAATCTTTAATAACTGTGGTGAAATGTTAAAATTTATTCTAATTAAATTGTAATTTATGGGTTTCGAGCCAATATGTCACATCAAAATTGTGATTTGGACACCTGAGTTGTTTTCCTATCCGAAAAGATATAGTAAGAGTCATTTTGACATCGGACGTCAAACTTGCGCAAATTCTATCGAATCTTTCTTACGCGTGACTGTTTTCTTTTAATACGTGCAGCCAACATTTCTAATCATAATAATGTGTGAAGGCTATATTTTGATATTTTTAGTTGGGGAAGAAGAATGAGGATGTTTATATCTTCTCAATACTTGTACCATTAGTGTGAGTATATATATATATATATATATATATATATATATATATATATATATATATATATATATATATATATATATATATATATATATATATATATATATATATATATATCCAAATGATGTGAGGTGAAAAGAAGTCGACTTATATCAGACACGAGAGAAATCTTCCTACCACCCTTCACTTTATACCTGACACCCTCACATATAATGGCAAAAATACTCTTGGCAAAATTTAACCAAAAAAAGCGAACAAGAAATTCGGTAATACAATTCAAAAAATCCGATATGTTTTCTAATTTTCCGGTTTCTTTAAAGAATCTGGTAGTTCATTTTGATTGGCAAGAGAAAAAAACAAAATTAACAATACCGAATTTTTTGAAAAATCCAATAACAACTGATTTTTGAAAAATCGAGTAAAAACTCAATAGTATTTTGAAAAATCAGGTAAAAACTCGTAGATTTTTGAAAAATCCGATAAAAACTCTTTTTTTATAATATCTAGAAAAAACTCGGACTTTTTGAAAAATTCGGTAAAAACTCATAGATTTTTTTTAAAATATGGTAAAAACTTGTAGGTTTTTTAAAAAATCCGGTAAAAACTCGCACTTTTTTTTAAAAATTCGGTAAAAACTCATACTTTTTGAAATTTTTGTAAAAACTCATACTCTTTTTAAAAATCTAGTTGTGTTTTTGAAAAATTCGATAAAAATTCATAGAATTTTGTAAAATCTGGTAGTGTACTTGAAACATCCGATAGTTCAAATTCGATAATTTTTTAACAATCCTGTAAAAATTCATATATCCCCCAAAAATATGGTAAAAGTTCATGAAATTTTTCAAAAATCTGATAAAATTAAAAACTCCAAATTTTTCAAAAATGCAAAAAACTCACAATTTTTCTAAGATGTAAATAACCACAAAGGATATTATAATAAAAACATAGGAGGTGTGGAGGTGTCAAGTACAATTCAGCGGGTGATAGGAAGATTCCTCCAGAAGCGGGATGGTCCGATGGGACAGAAAAAACTCGCCTGAGCCCACCTTATTTCCAAACCTAATATATATGTAGTAACCATGTGTTATGTACTCCCATGAATCATATGTTGAAATGCTTTATTTATTTATTTATTTATTTATTTATTTATTTGTTGAGTAGGAAATAAAAAATAAAAAATGAAATACTTCATATTAATTATAACATTCTCGTAATAATATGCATAATTGTAATGTAATGAGTAGAAATTAAATAAAAAGAAATATCTTACATTAATTAAAATATTCTACTTATAATATGCATAATTGTAATGTAATGAGTAGATAACTGAAATAAGTATTGATAGAAAGTATATAAATATTGAGATAGTTTGATCCAAAATATTACAACTTATACCATTAAGTGAAAACACGAATTAGAAAACAAGAACATTGAAACAATGTTCATACAATAACACAAAGTTTGATTCTTAAGATCGTAATTTTATAAGTAAAATATTAATATTTTCAAGATTAAAAATTATTATTAAATTTATTTTTTTTTATAAATTTGTTTATCTATAATATAAGAAAACTCTATCTTTTTGAAGAGTTCCTCTCATGCTGCCAAGTGGCTTATTCTGAGAGTAGGAAATGTTGCTTATGGATGCGCCACGTGGACTGTTCATTTATGAAGTTATGTTCTTTCATCTTCCACTATGAATGTGTTACATAATTAGCATTTGTGTGGTTCTGTCCATGCATCTTCCATTCTGCATAATTATGTGTTACGTAATTAACATAATGAGGACTTTATATTCTTCTGTCCATTCACATTCTGCATCAGTTATGTAATAAAGAGTTTGTAACTGCTACATTATACATAATGGTTGTGTTATTTATAGCATTTGTGGATTCCACTTTTCCGTAGTATCAGACCATTTTTACTTGGCTGCTTGTGCTAACTGGCTGTAAGATATAGCGAGACCATTGGCGAAAATCTGTGACATCAACGATAGCAAAGAACATTGGAAAGTTTCTGTTCGAGTGCACCACAAATGGAAGGTTGTTTCGAACATGAGGGAGCATTTTGAGATGATTTGATGAGTTTTTTTTCTTATATTCTATTATTTTGGTCTTATGTTATTTAGATACGATGGTGGAATGAGATCAAGCAACATCAGAACAAACCAACTGACATATTGGTTTGATTTTCTACATTTATGTACTTTGATAGGGTTTTCATCAAAACTCATCTGAACAAGGGAAAAACTGCCATCAGTGTTTTCAAATCATTAGTTTTATTTGATTTCTGCCATTTTTGTAAGTACAATTGTAGAGTACGGGTACGTAAGAAGGAGAAGTTAATACAAATGTAAGTACAATTTTTGTAATCAGAGTGCAATTAATTTTTGTAATAGGTTGGAAAGAGAATAGATAATTTATACAGTGATAAATGTGATGATTGTATGTGTTTCATTGACGTGGTTTGTTTGTTACTGTTTTGGTTTTAATGAGTTTTCATTTTCATTTTTTTATGTTGTTTTGATCTTATTTTTGAACGGTTCCGTTGGTTTTCTACCTTAGAAATGATTCCACTTTTATAAATCTGGTCTTTCCAACTTTACTTTTGAAGAGTTCTTCCGGTTATTCTGGAATTATCCAAAAAAATCCACTCCGTTCAAGACCTCCGTAATGCCCACCCAACCATACATCTTATTCTGGAATTATAAGTCTTATCTTTCTAACTTTACTGTTGAACGGTTCTTCTGGAATTATAAATCCGTCTTTTCAACTTTACTGTTGAACCATACTTCCCGTTCTTCTCGAATTGTGGTGATTTTGGGTCTTTGTTGATATATTTTTTTAAAAGAATTTAAAGAAGAAAAAAATAACTAAGAGTAAAAGAATAAATAAAATTTAATCCATTATATCTAATGAATTTTGATTTGTTTTTTGATTTGTTTTATTATTTCTATATATGTTAAAGATAAAAAAGAGAGTATAATCACGATTTGATCATTAATAAACTATATATTTAATTAATTTCAAAATATTTATTTATAAATTTTTTAACCTAAATAAATTATATTGGACTTTAAATAAATAAAATAAAAAATATTCTCTACAAAATCCAAATCAAAAATAAGAAAAGTGAAAATAAGAAAAATAAACGGAAAAAGAGGTATTGCTTTTATGTTATTATTCAAGTCATTTACATTATAAAGAAGATAGACATAAAATATAATTTTTTGTTACTGTTGAGTTGAGAATTCTATTTGTAAAATAATTATTATTGCTACATTAAAGTCTAAAATGGATAAATATTTATAAATTTGATTTTTCAAAAATATTTAAAATAAATTAAGTAAATATATATTACAATAACTTAAGGGAAAAATATAATAAAAAAATATAATAATGATTAAAATAAGAGAAAAATAGAATGCAATGTTTATTATTGATCTAAATATGAAAAAAAATGTTACTATTGAAATCTATGTCATTGAAATAATAATTTAATAAATATGTACTACTTATCTAAATACGAGAAAAATATTAAAATTGTCATGGTGAGGATAGAGCAAAGATACAATGAAATCTTGGACGGATCAATGAAGGGGAGACACAATATATTTTTATGAGTGGATGGAGATAAGATTGCAAATAACTTGCTATGATGGGTTATATTTTGATGAACAACTAATTATAAAATTTTAATTTTTATGTGTATTATTTAATAGTTATAAGATTTATTTTTATACTAAAAAATAATTTATTTTTAATATAATTATCCATATAGGTCTATTAATTTGTCTATATTTATGATTTTGTTAATGTAATAGTGTTATTAGACAACAAAATCGACGAAACAATAATATAATATGCATTTGATTTGTTTCCTTTTTTATTCTTTTTATTTTTAAATGATAATAAATTTTTTATTTTTTAATATTTTCTAATATCTACGATATATTTTATTTTTCTATTTTAAAAATATTAAATGTTACATTCAATTAAAAATAAATTATAAAACATTATATAAAAAACTAAATATAGACAATGTTATTTTTATAAACGGGGAACAAATGTTTTTATAAAAATAGTGATCCAGATATTATTTATATACAAAAAAAAAACTTATACACGTGTTTTGTTATTCAACTAACATTTCAACTTCTATATAATGCTTATTTATATATACTCTAATTTTTTTAAAAATAACCATATTAGTTATAAAATAAAAAATTAACATATTAGTTATAAAAAAACTAGTTACAATTATTTAAATTAATTATCATAAATATTACTCTAATTTTTATTTTATATTTCTTAATATGTATTTATATTATATTATTTAAACTATATAAATATGATATATTAAGAGTCATAAATACTTATTTATTTAATTCTCCCCGCCCTTTTTTAGACATAACACCGACTTTTTACCCCTACTTAATTTGTTGGCAATGAAAATCAAATTTAAAAGTCATCAAGTTATACCTCATATTTTTTAATAAATATTTCATTTTGAGGAATGGAAAAGTCAATCATATTAATTTTAATCAATTGTTGTTTTACATAATTAATTCTAATCAATCATATTAAATAATTGGCATAATTTTTTTAGGAAACATTTATCAATTAATAACATTAAATTATAGAATTAAATATATTTTTAATCTTCTAAATATACAAATTGAATTAATATTATCTTCAATTTTCAAAAATATTAAATTACTCAATTAATTTTAAACAATTATAGTAAATATTTATTTTAGTAAATAATTATTTCTCTACAATACTATTCAACTCATACACAACTCACCTTATGTTTTTTTATTAGTGTTGTTTAGTGACGAGTATAAAGTATAGTATTGTTTTGTTTCGTTTAGTTTTTTATATGATTATAAAGTATAGTATTGTGATCTATAATAAATACATAAATAATGTATGAATTAAATAATATCAAAATTATATGATAATATGAAATATTTTTAATTATTTTATTATCATTAATCATTGAATATTTAGAACAACATAACGTTACTTATAAAAATACTGAGAATAATAACGGAAACATGAAGTTACTGATCAAAATATTGAATAATAACGGATACATGAATTTACTAATAACGAGAACATGAAGTTACTGATAAAAATATTGAATATTAACAGGAATATGAAGTTAGTGATCAAAATATTAATATTAGCGGAAACATGTAGTTATCGATAACAATATTGTATATTAACAGAAACATGAAGTTATTGATCAAACTATTGAACATTAACAGGAACATGGAGTTATCAATTAAAATATTAAATATTAACGGGAAGCAATGTTAATACGTTGAAAGTAAATGTGACTAAGTTTATATTGCATTGGACAATCGATATTGTATATTCTTTATTGATCTTTTCAATTTTTATTGCATATTAATAAAATAACACTTCATTATTCTATTCTTTATCAATTTCATTTTTAATTTTATTATGTATCTTTGCTGAACGAATTGTATCATAATAATAATTACATCAATTTCTTTAAAAAAAAAATATAATATTGAACAAAATAAGCAAGAACATGAAGTTATTAATCAAAATATTGAATATTAACGGGAACATGAAGTTACTGAATAAAATATTGAATATTAACGAGAACATGAATTACTGATCAAAATATTGAATATTAACGGGAACATGAAGTTACTGATCGAAATATTGAACATTAACGGGAACATGAAGTTACTGATCAAAATATTGAATATTAAAACAAATGAGCGTACCACACCGGTCCCCGTGCAAATGCACGAATATCCCGTTAATATTTAAAATATTGAATATTAACAGGAGCACGAGGTTATTGATTAAAATATTGAATATTAACGGAAGACAAAGTTACTTATCAAATTTTTTAATATAATCGAAAACGTTAAGTTACTGATCCAAATTTGAATATTAACGGGAACACAAAGTTATTGATCAAAATAATAAATATTAACGGGAACACGGAGTTATTGACAAAATATTGAATATTAACGAGAACACGAAGTTAGTGATAATTGTTTTAAATATAAACGGAATATGAAGTTACTGATAAATTTTTTCAATATTAACGGCAACAAATTTGAAATATTAACGAGAACACGAAGTTATTGATCAAAATAATGAATATTAACGGGAACACGGAGTTACTGATCAAAATAATGAATATTAACGGGAACACGGAGTTATTGATCAAAATAAAGAATATTAACGGGAACATAAAGTTACTGATAAAAATATTGAAAATTAACGGGAACAAGTTTGGAATATTAACGAGTATACGAAGTTAGTGATCAAAATAATGAATATTAGCGGGAGTATGAAGATACTGATCAAAATATTAAATATTAACGGGAACATGAAGTTACTGAATAAAATATTCAATATTAACGAGAACATGAATTACTGATAAATATATTAAATATTTACGGGAACATGAAGTTAATGATCGAAATATTGAATATTAACGGGAAAATAATTTTTATTCATGAAAATATCCCAAACTTTACCCCAACCTATTAAAAAGAAATTTCTATATTTTACACATCTGGTTTTATGACATTTACCTCTAGAATAATATCTATATTGAACAAAATAACACGGCCACAACGGGTATCCGTGCGGACGCACGGGTATCACGCTAGTTTATAAATGTAGTGGTATAATTTAGAGAAACTTTGGGACGGAGCGAGTGGCACGTTCTTGGCCTTTCGCCCGTCTCGAATTGCCCTTGCACTAGTTCGAGCGCCTCTTTTCGAGTTCGAGCTCCCCAAGTCCAATTGTGTCGTTTGAGTCTCTAATTTTCCGATTCATAATGTGGAATCGCGTGTAGAGCATGTACTAGGTCAACAAATGTCACTTAGGAAGTCATAAGACTCAACCACACCTTCTGAATTTCAGACAACCAACCACCCATGTTTATAGTGGTTGCTAAATTATAAAAGACTCAATTCAAACCCCGAGGCTATAAATACATCAGTTTCTTCACATTCAAGGATGAAAAATAACACCAATAAATACTTATATACAATAGCGTTTAACCTTACGTGAGCTAGCTCTTAATACCCTAACAACCTTAAAGCATCTGACAACCCTTATTCACTAGGGGTTGTCAAACATTTGTACTTTTGGCGATTAAAATAAAGGGTTAATGAACTTTTTGGTCCCTCTAAATATTCCAGATTTTGTTTTTAGTCCCTCTAAAAATTTCCTTCAAAGAATAGTCCCTCTAAAATTTTTCATCCACACTTTTAGTCCCTCCTACTAACGTCCGTTAATAGAGCTGACATGACACTGCCGGCGTGGCAAAGATGCTAACATGGATGCCACGTAGCATTTGTCTTCATTTTATATTTTTATATAAATTTTAATTATAGCGACAGAAATTCCGTCATAAAATCCGTCACAAACATGAACATCATACAGTAATCCATAATTTGTAGATAATCCGCAGCTAATTTGTAACTAATTTGTAACTAATTCCTAGCTAATTCAAAGACATCATTTTTTTACCTAGAATTTGTTTTTTTCATAATTTTATACAAGAAATTTTATCACATTATAAGGATGTCTCTCACGAAAACTTAATTTTTTTTACTTGAGATGAATTAAATATGAATTATTTAACGAGTCAATTTTCTTTAAAACGGAAACAAGAAAAACATTAGCATATGATTGATTTTTAGGCTATTATTTTTAGGGAGTTATATCAAAACATATATAAAATATCCGCAAATTTTCATGGCATTTCGAATAAATCTCGATTTATTTTGATTTTTTGGTCAAAATCGACTCGTAAAAAAATTTATATTTAATTCATCTCAAGTCAAAAAAAATTTAAGTTTTTGTGAGAGATATCCTTATAATGTGATAAAATTTCTTGTAAAAAAACATGAAAAAAAATTCTAGGTCATAAAATGATGTCTTTGAATTAGCTAGGAATTAGTTACAAATTAGCTACAAATTATGGGCTATTATATGATGTTCATGTTTCCGACGGAATTTCTATCGCTATAAATAAAACTTATATAAAAAAAATAAAATGGGAA